>NC_056741.1:1613844323-1614054323 GCF_019279795.1 Protopterus annectens
TAGAACATGCTTGGTTACAGGTCTCCAATACAGACACTAACCATGTTATGTAATGCATGTCGCATACATGTCAGCTGGAGAACCTCATCGGTTCTCTTCAGGATGCACCCAGAGGATTGGCTGATGCATTTTACTCTCACCCTGAGGGTCACCACAGTGGTGTCTGTAGATAGATGGCCTGCTGGCACATGGCAGGTGGCATGATACCACTGTACACACATTCTCTGCACTTCCCATCTCTCCATGGACAATAGCCAGGTACACACCTATGAACACCTGCACCGATGCACCACAGTAATGACAAATATGCATGTGTGCAGTACTGAGAATATCAGTGTCTGTGTGTTAGTAGACCTGTAGTTGGGAATTCCTCTGAGGGCCTTCACACCCACCACACCACCCATTGCCATAGTTAGATGTGGCTGCTGCTGTACCAGACCTTGTTACGTTCCTCTCCCTAAGGGCTACCTGGGCCTTGCAGTACCAGCACAACACTGTTGTACAAATGGGTTGATAGGCATGGGATACCCACTGAGTTGTGGCAAGTGTATATTTGTGCATGTGTGTATATATTTAGGGTACAGCATTCTGAGGCCACATATTCCTATTACCATACACATTGCCACACAGTATTAGGGATAGTGATGTTGCTACCCATAGACGAGGCATGACAATGCATCACCCTACTATGCCTGTGGCATGTGCTTTACATGCATATCCCTGTAGTAGCACTCTTGGGATGGACAAGTGGTTGTATTGCAGTCCTGGTCAATGCATGATGGTGGGTATGTCAGAGTGTCATCATGGATTCCAGTGCATACAAAATCCACAGTGGGATGTGGGTGCTGTGTACCACTGTATGGTGACCACTGTCACCATCAACCATACAGGTAACTGATAAAATATCCAGCACAGTTATGCATGTGCTGTGTGAAACCTACCAGTAACACATTGGACACTGACAAGGTAGTTAGCACTGATAGGCCTAGGTCTCTCTGATGTGTGTCTGACTGTTATGTGTCTGTCAGTGTGTATATGACGGTATGTCATACTATGTATTGTCAATATACAACCAGTACATCCCTCATTACCATACTGTACATGTCTGGGGATGTTCTGCATGTAACATGTAACCTGGAACACATCTCATCCTAAAAGCTGTGTGGTGTGTGCAATTAAAGCCACACACATCAGTAGCACTACATACCTAGGTAGGTGTTGAGTCCCAGTGTTGCCAAGTAAGAGTGTGCATGTATGTGGAGGGATCTACTTCAGGTTGCAGAATATACATGTCCCAGGGGTCATCTGTCCAAGAACTGTGTGGCATATGTTAACATGTCACAGGTATCATCCTACGGACATACATTCCAACACAACTACTGTTAAATGTGTAAGTGGCCTCTTCCCCACTGTATAGGTGTGCAGCAATACTGGGGCTGGTATATATAGCTGGGTGTGGCTGTTGTGGATACAGCCAACATCATTGCGGTTACTATTGAGTGTATCCCCCCATGTAGCTGGCCGTAATAATGTACAGTTCATGTTAACAGGTTATGTATTTGTCTATCACGCTATCTGTGGTTCTATAGCACCTCTCACCCTCCAAAGGGTAGGGGTGTGCCACCCACACCAGCACACATATGTTTACTGTATTGAGGATTGCACTACATTGGAGAAGGAGACATATACCCTTCTGGTACCATCGTCAATGACTTCAAACTAGCAGACTGTTTATTTCATAATGTGCTGTTCTGCGTAATCTGGCTTGGTGGAATTACATAGACTAGGATGGGTTCCTTGCACAGGTACATACATTGATGTGAACAGTATTCTCTGTGTAGTGCATCAACACCTATGCCTCTGTGTGTGTTATACACAAACATGTGGTGTGTACCACCCAGTACAGCTACCATTGTCCACTGTAGAAGGGCTGCTAACAGCATCCACCATGCACTCACCTGTATACAGCACCCCCAGACCTATTGGCCATGTGGCACAGGCAGTAACTGTTATACAGACCTGTAAGATGTATGTGTTAAATTGTACCCAGGATATGGCACAGCCATGGTGTCAACACAGTGCCATAAGCCTTATGAGATATGACAGCAGACCATCCTCCTTCTGACACATGGACACCTGCAACACAAATGGATAACATTATGGAGACCACAATCACTCAGTGTTAATAACAGCTATAATGCATCATGGCTGGACAGCTTCACTACCTAACATGTGAGCATTAAACATTACTGCTGGCAACATGTTACACAGCAGTACATTCGTACACTGTAGTATAGTCACCGTGTGCATCAGAACCATATTAGCCTGTCCCTGCATCAATGTTATGGATGACAGAGATGTGGCGCAGGTATTATCACATGCACAGAGTATGTTGTTGGTTTGCCAGAGACCTTTAATTACTGATATGGCCGTGGTGATGTGGTGTGTGTATTTACGGGGTTGCCCTAGGTGTGTTTGTATGGTGTGTGGCTATGCATGCACACAGTTCTGCCTTGTAGCTGCCCTATACAGATATTTGTTGGACAGCTGCAGACCATGCATTGCAGGGTGTGCAGTTCACCACATCTGGCCACACAGACACATGAACTGTCCCTGCCAGGAGTTCCACGGGCACATCCAGGTACAAGCCTCGATATACTACTCTCCCCTGATGATGATAACATATGTCCGCTGCAACCAGGTCCCTCCTGGACTGGCCAGGGCCACGTGCAAATGGCCTGCTGTGGTGAGGTTTGGACAGTGCCCCCTTGCAGTGCTGGGGCCAGTACTGCCACTATGGGAGCTGCTTGGTGTCCTTGCATGTCTACGTCAACCTCCAGATGTTGATGTTGCTGGCCTATGTCCACGTGGCCATCGCACCATCCCACCACATGTTCTAGCAATGACAATCCATGGTTGAGAAGGCCCACCATCTCACTCCACCATCTATCCATGACCTCTATATAATAATGGAGGGCACCTGCAAGATCACAAATGTTGTCACTTACAGCTGAAAAAGCAGCCCTCTGCAGCCTCAGACCCTGTCTGGTGTATCATTCCATACATGCCTGTGCCTCCATGACAGCCTGAAACATGCGTCTGGTGGTACCAGATGTGGCACTTCTGCCAGGGGCACAATTGCCAGCAGCCCTCCCATGAGCATCCCTGTACATCTGCCTATGTAGTACCCTGCTGGCCATCCAGCTATGGCTGCTGCATCCAGACACAGCAGCCCTAGATACCACACTGTCCTGTGCACCGCTACCAACCACCAACTGTCCCTCTGCTATGGCCACTGGTTATGGGGTATCTATAGGCACTGTGCCTGTGTGTGGGGATGGGGTGGATAATGGGGGTATGTCAAACGATGGCGCAGTTTTGGCCTCTGACAACCCCGCTTGTGCCTCAACACACCTATCATCATTTTCAGTGTCTGTATGGATACCAACATCAGATTGCATGAAGGAGGAACCCTGACCAACCTTGCCACCTGTAAGGGGAAAACAAGAAATGCACTTTAAGACATGCATGTCATTGCTTAACAGTACACATATATACACACACACACACACACACACACACACACACACACACACACACACACACACACACACACACACACACACACACACACACACACACACACACACACACACACACACACACACACACACACACACACACACACACACACACACACACACACCCTGACATTCCACCATTTATTCTCTTAAGTTCCCCATCCTTCATCACACTTGGAAACTTACACTCATTAATACCAGTCATTAATGTATCATTCTTCTAATTGCCTAGACAAGTGACCACAAAACATGACCTGTTACTCCATTACCTCTTTGACTTGATTGGAGTTGTTTTTACAAGGATTCACAGCTGTCATCCAGTGTTCACTCTGGGTTTGTCCAGACATTGTGAGCATGGCCCCCATATGTTAAGGGCTACAGTCACTCAATAATGTCATGCACTGGAGTGTCATACATAATTATTGCTCAGTAGATGCAAGATCTGTTGCTCTATTAACTTATTATGTGGACAACAGTAACATCTGGATGCACTCGCTGGTGTTTTCTAGTAATTCCCGAATGCATCTGTAGTGATGCATACATAAGTACTCTTTCACCTTTCTGCTGATGCAGTTTTAACAGTATACCTGGTGTTTAGTTTTGCTCCCAATGCATGCTCCATGCTACAGACATTATTATACTATCAGCTGTCCTGAGATTACATATCAGACAAGTATTCCTGGTGTCTCATGTGTCAGTCCATGTCCATGTACTGCACGATTCCAAAGGGAAGTCGAGACGTAAGAACAACCCCACATTCACACATGTGCATACATGGACACACACACATACACACACACATCCTACATGAATCACCATGCTTCACTCTACCAGATTGTACTTACAGACAAAATAACCCCTCGCCTCCCACCCACCCCAACACAGACACATTTACAGGTGAGGTTGCATGAAGATATTACACACAGACCTCCCATTACCCATCTGTCAACATGCATAACATATGGTACTCAACAGCATGCAGTACAGCTATATTCATTCCATGCTAGCAACAGTATACATGTGTGTGGTACATGGGCTGTGTTAGTAGGTGATGCCCCTTCCCCTGGAAAACACTGCACCTATGTACACAGTATTGCTGTGCACCTGTTCAGCACCCTGCCATGTACTGTGCACCATACCTCACAGGTGTACACACCATTGCTGAATGTGTATTACTGTGTCAGTTATGTCTGCTCTGCTGCTCACAGCCCCTGTGTGTTTGTCCAACACATACCTGGGATGATATGTGGACAGATGTCATTTGTGAATGCCTGATGTCTGATTTACAGATGTCATCATCAGAGGTGCAAGTATGACCAATACTTTACAATTACACTGACAACCATCAAACCTTACCTGGGCTATGGGGAGTGTACACACCCTTATTGAGATGACGCCGTCTTCCTTGATATGCCATGGGACCAGATTACTGCATATGTTAACATTACATGAGCCTGATATGTGACATATGCCCTGTACAATCAAATGCAGTGACAAACAAATGTTAGTTGCGCTGATGCTGATTGATATGCATAAACTTCGTGGGTGCATATGTGTGCAAGCCCTTATCATGATGGTTTGTTGCACCTACTGTTATGTGTACTACAGCAGTCACTATTCCTGGCATGGGTATACTAGCATGGGCCATCTGTATTTGCCACTATATGGTCAGCCTGCCCTACACATGTCCCCCAACTCTGCATGATTGCAATGTCAACTCATGTGCACAAACCTTGAAGTTCACCCACTGCCATCACTATTGCTGTGGAGTCAGGGTTATGTCTGCCACATTTCCTGACCCTGACTGTGTGCAGATACAACCATTCATAGCATCCTTTGGTTCCTTACTGTAGTGCACTGTTGTGTCATGATGACACCCCCCACCTTCAGCCTTTTTGCAGATGCTTGACGACTATGGCCTATACATGTGTGTCAGTTTGCAGTGTCCCAAACACTGAACACCATGTGTAACAGCCTGGAACCAGCTAATGAACGGCAAACATACAGGTTTACACTGACACCAGCATGGTACAGATGGGGATGGTGGTCCTGAGGTGGGGTGAGGTGTTGATTGTGCAGCACGTGTATCATACATGATACTGTCTGTAGGTTTCCAATGTGGTCTTGGTACACCAGTACACATTACAACACATGCCTTTTGGGGACCTTTTCTGTTATGCATACGCTACCTGTAGAGAGGCCTGTCTGATGTTTCCTGTGGTACAACTGTCACATCTGATTATCCTAACCCATGGGCCACACATTTGCAGAGTCCAGGCAATTGCTGACATGGGTACTGTAAAGCCAGTACTTGCTAGACATTCCTGCAACCCCTTCAGTGTTGTGGCATATTACTAGGCAGCCTGCATGACCAGTTTGCTACATGTGACATCATCTGTCTTGGATGGCCATCTGTTTATTTCCTATGTTATTCCTGTTCCATACATCCTCACCACATACATGACTGCCTGCACTGTTTGCCATGGTATATGCAATGGTGAGGTATGGCTAAATGTCCAACTCTTGGGTGCTACCTGTTGGGTGTGGGCTCACGGCATGCCATGTAAGATTTGTGCATGCTACGGCTGCCTCTGTTGCAGGTAAGTGGGCACATTTGATGGCCAAACATCTTGGACAGCAGACCAATTCTTGGTGTGACACTGGGGAGGTGTACTTGCTAGAAAGTCCATTTCCATGACAAATGCATGCAGTCAGTACCTCAACAGCTGCTTCCACTATATTTTATCTGGAGTATGTGCACACATATGCTTCCAGTGTTTGTGAAGGTATGTATTCCCCATATTTGCTGTCCTAACATACGATTCCATATTACACACTCATCGCTCATGTTAGGATCACATTCCAGGTTGTAAGGGTTGTGGACCGCAGTATTGCAATATGCTGTAGTGTAGATCTGTAACAATTGCCATTGTAATACTGATATATACACTGTTGTAGCACTGTATAAGGGTGATGTTTCACACATGTCCCTACTGTAGGCCATTTCTCCCTCCATTATGTTCATCTCTGGGCAAACATTTTGCAATGACAGGATGTTAGTTATATTGCAGGAGTCTGACATACCCTTCAGATACACCATCATGGTGACCACTGTGATGCAGTACAATTAACAGCAACAATACATGAACATGTATGGCATGCATTATAGGCAGGTGTGTTAAATGTGTGCATGGAATATACCATAGCCATAACATGACCGGTGTACTGAAAAACCTGAACAAACACCATACTCACCAGCTAAAGGCTGCTGCCTTGATGGTATACCAGAGGGACCTACATAAGTGTGTGAGAAATGTGATGTCAGTAGCCACAGCTGTGGCATTGGTACAAGGTGGGTGCAGCATTACAGTACATCAACAGTACAAGCCTACAATACTACAGCTTATGCACATCTGTGTATTACTACTACGCAGCAACAGACTATATATATGTCATCTCACATATGAATGATCTAACTGTACAGATGCGGATGGATACACAACAGTGATCTACTGATGTGCCCTGTGACCTTACCTGCATGCTCCTCTGCCATTGTGTGGGTAGCACTCACCTCCACTATGCTCTCCACCAGGTGTTGTGTGTGCGGGCGGACAGGTGCCCAATGGCTGGCAAGGAGCTCCTCAACATGTGTTGGAGGGGATGGATGGCATGACCCCCCACCTGTTGCGAGCTGGACCCCTGAATGCAGTAGCACACCAACAGGCATTGTGAAGTAGGTCTGTGCAAAGATGCCGGACCTGCTCATAATTGTGGTTATGCAGGCCGACATAATTTACCCTGTGGACAAGATCATTCTACAGGGCAGTCAGCTCCTGTTGCTCATGGGCTGTTCAGCCAAACAACACCTGGTAGTGCTGCACCAGGTGTGTGATGATGACCTCAGTCTCGTCCACTGTATAAACAGAAAGCCTCTCATGGGACATCATGCCTGAAAGACATAAAGATGGAAACAGGTCTGAGCACCTCATACAGCAAAGTTATCATAGTTCTTAATACACACCTCTGTCTACCCCCACCATATCTGCAACAACAATCTAATCACACAACTCAACAGGTATGTCTACAGAATACCTACCATTGGGACATATATCATATTGTACCACACTTTGTGCTATGTTTTTGTAGCCATGTTCCCTGTAGGGACACTATCATTGCTGGCCTGTTATGGACAATGTCATCTGCATGTCATGGTATGGCCCACTGTGGTTCCATACATGCATGTGGTCTGTTTGCTATGTGATTGCTGCACATCTGTTGTTTTGTGTTATTGGGGATATCTATGCATGCTGTTGGACATGATCTGGGAATGTGTGGACTATTACTACCAACATATGTTCTGTAACAATGACACAATAGCATGTTTAGGAAACAGTTGCCAGCAGAACCACTTTTCCCACCTTATCTGGCCATGTTACAAGGCAACGTCACATGTGAGACCCACACCGCAGCCTCCTCATCTACTGGTCCTGCACTACCTTCAGGTGGAACCACCTCAGGGGATGGTGTACCCCCTGGAAGCACACACAGGCATGATCCTGTCACCCAAGGCCAGGTCCAGGGTCTGGTGCATAGAGAGCTCCACAGAGACTTGGGGGATGTGCTACAGCACCTTGAGGCCATCAGTACACACTCACAGGGTCAACATGCTCCTCATGCTCAGCCTTCAGCCCAGGCACATTCAGGGCCATGAAGCTGATGTTGTGACTGGCCATGGGTGGGAGTCTTGTTCCCATTGTTTCCATATGGGGCTCATAGGGCTTCCATATCGCAGACGACACTCCACATGCAGGGTGATTACCCACCACATGTGTCATATATTGGCCCTGTAGGCTATCTTCTCGATCTTCCAACCCAACCCACCTCCACAAATATACCTGCTATCCTTTCCCAAATTCCCAATCCCACCTTCACAAACAAGGGCAATGTGTTCCCAACATGGGGTGCAAAAGTGACATAACTATCCATTATGCACACACTTACTGCTGTGTGTATATATATATATATATATATATATATATATATATATATATATATATATATATATATATATGTGTGTGTGTGTGTGTGTGTGTGTGTGTGTGTGTGTGTGTGTGTGTGTGCACTGATATGTGTGATGTTCCCTCACACATAGCATGCAGCACTGTGATGCAAAACTAGGGGACATGTATTTATATACATATGTGTGCGTGTGTTTGTGTATATGTAGACATATATATATATATATATATATATATATATATATATATATATATATATATATATATACATGGTTTACCTTTAAACACTTAAATCACAGTGGTTTGAGTGCTCATATGAGCAACTCAAAACCATAAAAGTGTAAACATCGACAGTCCTTAATGTTTGAAAAACAGTAAATCGAAAAGCAGATACGCTGTTTTTCAAACAGTAATGTCGAACAAAAAAAATGAAGTGTAAAGCAGGGGGCAAGCCCCACTGCACCCCCATGTGGGGGGCTGTGCCCCCCACATCCCCCTACTTTATTATTCTAACTCCGCGATCGCACTACAGTGGGGAAAGGAACCATTTCCTGATCCCCACTATAGTGCAATATGCCCCAGAATGTCGAATGTGCAATTAGCGAATCTCACTGTGCATTTGCTCATTGCACATTCAAACCTTTTTCTGTTCGGCATTTGCAAATCTTGCAGATTGCCTTTCGCACAATTGCTGTTCATCCGTGTGCAATACGCACATCTAAAGGTAAACCTACATAAATATATATATATATATATATATATATATATATATATATATATATATATATATATATATATATATATATATATATATATATATATATATATATATATATATATATGTATATATATATATATATATATATATATATATAGGTGTCTATATATATATATATATATATATATATATATATATATATATATATATATATATATATATATATATATATATGTGTGTGTGTGTGTGTGTGTGTATGGGGTGCACTCAGACATCAGATCCACACTCTCTAACTCTCCTTCCTGCACAGCTGCACTATTCTGCCTTGCTACAACACAGACAGGTTCCACATGTGGACATAGCCTAACATTAGTGTGGTATATATAGGGACAGATTGCAGTTAAGCCTATTACATACCTATGGCATTTCTGCATGCTGCATTACACGTTAACTTGACTGTCCTGCAAGTAGTGAGCTCTGGAACCCACGTGTCCATCATAATGGAATTACTTAAACCATCAGCTATTGGCCACACTAATATACATGTTTTGCATTACACAACACACACTATGATGGCTTACATCTTGTCAGTAGTCAGAGCTGATCTGCACAGTTGATGGGTATGGCCCACTACCCATAGTGACAGAGACTATTGTCAATAGCAGTTGTTCAGGTGGACATCATTACAACAACAACACCTGACGGCACATATAAATCATTCCACATCTTCTATCTCATTATTATGGAACAAGTACTACATTCAACTACATGCATAGATACTTCACATACCTGCTGTGGGAATGATGCCTCTTCTGGTTAGTTTGCTGGATGGATGTGTTTTTATTTATTTTCTTTGTTTTTTTTTTTGTTTTTTTTTTTTTTGGCTTTGGCTTTCACTCTCTCATTTATATATATATATATATATATATATATATATATATATATATATATATATATATACATATATATATATATATATATATATATATATATATATATATATATATATATATATATATATATCTCCAGTAAATGGATTGAGCTGCTTTGAATAGATTGTAGCATGGATTTTGCAGGTGATGCACATGATCAGGTGATGGCCTCTGCACCAATCAGTGTCCTCCACTTGCTATCTGATAGTACTTCCAATTACCACTGTCATGGCAACCCACTACTATAAATCCCTACATCATGTGTGCATGGTCCCTTTACCTTTCCTGTATGGAGGACATCCTTCCTGTGTGTGGGCAGTACTGTTAGAGACAGCAGGTAGCAATACCTTTTACAAGAGGACTTGCAGAATCAGGCCAGCTACGTATTTGTATAAGGTTCCAGACCTACAGACAGTGTGAGTAGTGTTGCTATATGTATTGTTTAGCACCAGTGTTACAGGGTTTGTGTACACATAATAGTTTAACATGGAATGTAGTCTGTCTGCATAGGTCTCAACTGTGAGCTTATCCACATGATGGCCAGAGGTGTGCCTGTTATGTTTTGTCTGTCCACCACACAGGTCTTGTGTCAGACATATCACTGGCATTGTGTGTGTTGAGTGCTATTAGTACATAGCTACATCCATTTGTGTTTCTGACTTCATATTCCTGACTAAGGATATGTTGCAGACTATCCTGTAACACCAGAAACTTGCTTAGTGTAAGACAACACTATTTAACATACGGGCCAGTGTTCCATCCTCTGTCCTCCACCTACATACTAGGCTTTGTCCATATGACATGCAGTCATGGGTTGTTATGTAGTGGCTTATGATTATGTTGTGCTGCCATTCCTGCCATCATTCCAGTGCTGTTGTGCCCCCCACACATATTGTAGGGTAGGGTCCATATATATGTGAGCTTCAGCTGCACAAAACATGTGTGCCCTTCTGCAGTCCAGAGGTCAGTGTTTGTAACAGTGTTATATGCCCCTGTAAGTCAGTCTATGGGGGAGGGGTATGCACCATATATAACCTAGGCTGTTACAACATGTGAGGGATATTGGTAGTAAGCCACCTTAAGTTATATGGCTGTACATTACCATACATTTCACCTTGTGAACATTGGTGGCCTATTGCTTACTGTTATACAGACTGCTCTGTTTGTCAGTGTGATCGTAATGTTTTCAGTTAAGCATTGTTATGCAACAGATACATACCATTGTGTCAACTTAAGTCTTATCCCCCTAGGGGTTGAGTAAAGGGTGTAATTAGAGGCTGCTGAACTATACATCTGCATTACTTGCTGTTGACTGATTGTTATCCTCTGGCCCAGTCTTTCTTTACTGTTGTACTACTTGAAGGCCTTGGACTGGACAGCAACATATGTTATGCTTTCGGATTACTGTATAAAATTATCTGCTTGAGAGTTGCTTTACTCAGTTAGTATGTATTTCAAAGTCCTCACAGCTATATGACATGGCATATACAACTGTATTAGTACACAAATAAACATTTCTTATGTACGCAAATCTGTGTGTGGTGTCATATCCTTTTACATTTCTGTGGGTATGTGTTTCAGGCAACAATTGTCTTTTGTATGAGTGACACATACACTGTTCATTTGGAAAGTTGGCAACTGTAGGAATACTGGCTGTTGAATATGCTGTGCACCCTCTGAATATGTATCTTCCTGTACATATTTATGTGTGTGTATATGTAGTTACATATATATGTGTGTGTATATATATATATATATATATATATATATATATATATATATATATATATATATATATATATATATATATATATATATATACATATATATATATATATATATATATATATACATATAAATATATACATCTACATGTATAAATACATTTCCTGTACTGTTGAATGACTGTGCTGGATGATATGTTTGTGAAAACATCAGGTTTATCTATACCTGACATGGCCTAGTGGTAAATCAATTTGGCTATGATGTGCAGTTTCTTGGGTTTGAGCCTTCCAAAGGCTTTTTATTTTCTTGCTGTGCAGAACTAGGGCCGTTGGATACAGAGAGACTAAGGCAATTTTAAGCAGTTGTAAGTGGGTTTACGCGGAGGTAAGCACTGCTAACTTCCGGTTACATTTTCTTATACTCATTTAGCTTCTCACTTGCTTAACCTGTGTAGGCATTGCTTACCCCCCACAAACAAGCTTAAACCTGCTTACTGCTGCTTAAAAGTGCTTACTCCTGCTTAACCCAGCATTAATTTCTTTAAAAGAAATGAAAAATGGTTGATAAGAAAGTGGTGAAAAAGGGGCACAAAGAAGATAGACAGTAGGGAAAATAGCCATGGATGTGCAGGAAGGGTGTAGGGAAGGTCCATAGCTGCCCATTTCTTCTACAGCAACAGTTGTGCATGTACACTGATTTGGAGGTAGATTTGCGCACTCATACCCATGAGAGAGGGGTGAGGACAACAATAATATGTTGTGAAGCCAATTAGATCAGATTACATGTGTCCAGTGGACATGTGTGTGAAATGGACAGCTATGTATGGGGCGAGATTTTTTGGGGGGGAACAGATTGCCTTTTTTTTAAGGTGACAGTGGGATGTTGGGGAGGGATAGTAGGTATATTTGTGAAGGTAGGTTGGGGAAGATAGACAAGACAGACAAGACAGCATACAGGGGTGGTATATGACACATGTGGGTGGTAAACACCTTGGATGGGGAGGAGTTGTTTGGAAGTCAGAAGCCAATGAGCCCCTAGTTGAAACTGTGGGACTGAGGTCCCTACTCATGGCAGTCACCACTGCATCTTCAAGGGCCCCAAAGGTGGCTGTGCTGGGGCTGAGTAGCAGGGTTAGACTGAACCTCTAGTTGCTCCATGTGGCCCTCAAGATGGCGTAGTAGATCTCCAAACTCCCTGCAGAGCTCGCTACTCACCAGACCCCAGACCTGGTTACAGGTGACAGTGTCCTGTCCATGCTCGCTCCCGGGGGGCATCCCCTGAGGCTTTTCCAACTGAAGGTGGTGCAGGACCAGAGAATGAGGAGGTCCCAGGGTGGGCCCCAGATGTGCTGGTGCCCGGTGCCACAGCTAGATGAAGTGGGAGAAGTGGGTCTGCTGGGACCGGCCTTCCCAAATGTGCTATGGTGTTTCAATTTTACAACATATGTGAGTTAGTAATAGTCAACACATTCCAGGATTAGGTATAACAACATGCATAGATATTCCCATTAACCTGAAACACCAGATATGGAGCAGTTGCATAGCAAACAGAACACATGCATATATGGAACCCCAGTGGCCATTACAACAGCATGCAGGTACATTGATGGCAGCATGCCACCAATGTGGGAGTATTTCAACATGGCACATGCATAGAAACAAATTTAAATATTTATCAAACAATAGGACATATGTCACAACAGTAGGTTTAATAGTGCACACACCAGTTGAGTTGTGTATTAATTTATTGTTGAAGATATGGTGGTGGGGGGAGAAGGATGTCAATTAACAACTTGTAAATTCCTGTAGTTCTCATTACTTTCCTTGTCAGTGCTGTGATCTGTACCTTACAGGTGTTATTACACTACCCTATGGCCTTAGTTTGGACAGTGGTATGGATGTAGACAACTATACACATGACCTGAGTTTTGCCTGCAGTATATACCTCTTACCTGGTATACCTGTGGAGGTATTGGTTGTTAGCACTACCTGACTGTTTCTATGCATATTCCCAGATTCCAGGTTGATGTTATGCACATACCTGTCCATCTCTTATGGCACACACTCTGGGCATGTCTTGACAACATGCAGGTGAAACCTGGACATATTATGACTATTGCCCTCATAAACCTTTGGTGAGTTGTACAATGGCAGGTTTGTTTTCATAGACATTTTCCAAATATGTACAGGCCTGACAGTCAGTTATATGACATTAAATGCTGCCTACATGTCAGATATTAGCACACTGATATGCCAGGGGGACAGGGTAACAGCCAGCAGATATGGGCCAATTAACTGGACATTCTGGACAAATCTGTACAGTTGATGGGTATGATTCTGCATACAGCTTACTACCACTCCCAAGATTCAAACCATGGCTGTGTCTGCTAAAAATAAAATAGTGTACATCACAGATGAGTGTGCTATATAGATATTGCTGTGTATCCCTTCTCTGATTTCTTTCTATAAGTCTTCCATGATTTTACAATCTGACCTTGTAATTACAAGACTCTTACACAGGGTTTCCTAGACAGTTTTATTATGTAGCACAGTGTGGATGACAGTGATGAGTAATACCTTATTATTCAGAGAAATTACAACACTAACAATGCCATACAATACCAGAGTAAACAGTACTGGTCCAGGATTTCAATCTTTTATTTCTAGGCACAGTTTTTGTATCTGACAGACATTTGGGGGGAATGTTTGTTAGCACTACCTGAATGTTGCCACACATATTACCAGATTCCACATTATTATTATGCACATATGTCTCACTCTGTTACTGCACACACTCTGGTCATAGCTTCAGAACATGGGGGTGGAGATGGGACATACTTTGCTTATTACTCTCATAACATTTTGGTGAGTTGCTAGAGTGGCAGGTTTGTTCTTATAGATATATTTCTGTCATTTATAATGTCTGACAATCAATTGTGTATCATTATTTGCTGCCTAAACGTCTGGGATCAACCCACTGATTTTCCAGGAGGAGAGTGTAACATGCAACAGATATGGGCCAATTAACTGGACATTCTGGACAAATCTGTACAGTTGTGGGGTATGATTTTGCATACAGCTTACTACCACTGCCAGGATTCATACCATGCCTGTGTGTGCTAAAAATACAACAGGTCACGTCTCAGTTGAGTGTGCTATTTGGATTATGTTATTTATTTTTTCACTGTTTTCAGTCTAAGTCTCCCTCAGTTGTACAGTATGACTTAATGTGATTACAACAGTCGTATACAGACATTCCTACACATTTTATTTATGTAGCACAGAGTGGGTAACAGTGCTTAATACAACAGTACTATTAAGAGATTGCAACACTAGATTACCATATGATACCAGAGTAAACACAAGCAGTCCAGCAGTTAGACCGTTATTGTCAGGCTGTTAACCTTTTATTTACATACAACCTATATTAGGCTCTTCATGCTATATTGTCTGGTGTATTCACTACATGCTGTACACAATACAAGTTTATACTGGCAATTAACTTTCTACTACTTTTAGATTTATTTCTTATGATAGCACATGCAAGAGTATTACTAACCTGCCTAGCGATGCAACCTCTGCAATCTATAGGCATGGGCTTCCTGGTTCACAGCCTGCTCATCTACCACTGTCAAAGACATAAGAGGAATATTTAGCCATAATTATCCATAATATACATGAGCTGGCAATTATTAAACTGGTAGTGGACTGATACACACTGCTGGGACATCCACCGTCCGGCTAGTCTTTTGGATCCACTGATCCAAGAGCTCCCTCTTTCTCCACTTCAGGTCAGCATAATGATGCCTGACCTGCTCCCCAGTTCAAGGTATGCCAGTGGCACTGATGAGGTCATGGGAGAGACAGTCCCAGGCTTCCACTTTTCATTGGGAATCCTGGTACTGGTCCTGCAGCAGTTTCTGGTCATGGCCTTTAACATGCAGTCCTGCCATGACTTCGGACTCTTGGATGCCCCAGCGCTGCACCCGAAAGCTGGTCATGGAGCCTACAGGAGGAAGCTGAAACCAGTTATGAGATGTATTCCCACCTGTTGGATTGTAATAAGGCCAATTTCCCACATTTTGCCATGATTAGACAGTTTTGAAAATGCTAAGCTATCAGCAAACCTGCTTACCTAAGGTTGGTATTGCTTAAAGATGTATACCAATGAGCAAACTGATTTAACTAGCCTATGCATTGCTTACACCTAGTAACCTGGAATGTGCAATACTTATAGTTGCTTAATTTTTAATTTGCATACTATTTGCTATTTGGCCTTGATTTATTATTCATTACATGTTATATATGTGTTTGGTATCCATTATGTGTACGTACACTGTATGGGGTCCTTGTGTTTATTAGGGGATTTCAACACTTTATTACAATGACACCTCACATCTGGTCTTAATGCAGCACTCCAGTTCACATATTTATGGTGTGTAGTAGGTTATACAACATAAAATGGTATATAGATTCCTTTCACATGTTAAGTTTGATTTTCCTATAGTAAGGATCTGCTTGGTGATACCTTGTCTTTTGCACTCCTGTCATGGCTTACTGGTTAACTATAGTATATATATATATATATATATATATATATATATATATATATATATATAGTGTTCATGGTCCTGGGTTCAAGGGCTGTTTATTTTGTTGCTGGGCAGAACAGCGGTTGTTGGATACAGAGTGATTAAGGCACTTTTAAGCAATTGTAAGTGGGTTTGCACAGGTTTCTGCGAAGGTAAGCAATGCTAACTTCCGGTTAAATATGCTTACAGAGAGTTAGCTTTAATATTGCTTAACCTGTGTGTGCATTGCTTACCCCCACACAAATGGGCTTAAACCAGCTTACTACTGCTTAAATATGCTTACTCCCACTTACTACTGCTTAATAGTGCTTACTCCCACTTACCCCCGCACTAATTTAGACAGAAATGTAACATGGTTCTTGGGAAGATGGTAGATTTGGACACTCTATGGATTTATCATTCATTATACATTATACTTTTGATTTGTATCCCTGATTCATGTTTACATATACTGTATGGGGCACTTGTATTTATCTGTGGATTTTATAACATTATTACAATGATACCTCACATCTGCATTTAATGCAGTACTCCATTTCCCAAATATATGTTATTTAGTAGGTTATACAACATAAAGTATTCTTCATAAAGTGACTTGACATGGAAAATGGAATGAGACTTGAACCGAGAATGACTGCTCGTAAGGCAAATGCTCGGACCATTACACTATTGCAGTACTGTTTCGTTTGCATATATCTTGATATTTATTTTGTTGTGCCATTTAAGTTACATTATACGTAGCTAAGCAATGGGCAAACCCATGCACCTACCTTTACATTTTATCTGTTTGATAAAAAAATAAATTGTTTATATCATTATATTTTAAATATTGCTGTTATAAACTTGGGGGGTGTTGCTGGGAGTATGCAACCCTCTATGAATGGTCTCACTCATTGTAATAGCCAAACTGCAGTTCTTGACTGCAGGGGCATGTATATCGTGAGAGCTCTCCTCTCAGACACGCCCCCTGCACTCGCCCACGCTCCATGTCCGTTTAGGAGCTCAGGCAGCATGCCTTCATTAATATGCATGGTGCGGGGCCATGTTGCTCCTAAACGGTCTCTTCCGTGCAGGACTAAGCTATTCCTGCACAGAAGTTTACTGAATCCTGGGGGGGGGGGTCTCCAAGACCCCCCCCCCACACACACACAAAAACAACTACCTATACAGGTGGTAAGACCATTACACCCCTCTTAGCTCATAATCCATCAAACATGACAAAATCTTGAAGAAGTTTATATGCACATTTGATGATCACTGATTTGATTACTTGGGTTCAATAGATCAGGCTTCACAGAAAAGAAAATTTGTCAGTCACCCAAATATTGCTAAAAGCATATTCAATAAAATATGGCATTCTGTGGAGAAAAAAAAAACAGGGTGAGGGGAATCTCTTGAAATCCAAGAGCAAATGAATGAGCTACAGTAATTTCTGTTTTGGGATGTTCTATACTACTATCAAAAAATGAATTTTCGTAGTATATAAACACACCATATGGATCTCATCCAACAAGTAAGATAAAAGGTTACAACTAAATGTTGCTAAAGGTGTCAAAGCAAGTGTAACTTTACTCAGAAAAGAGACAAAACTATAGGAACCAATAGCAACCAATAACACCTGTAATTTCATATCAAAATGTAACAAAATGATTAGTGAGAAGGAAAGCTAGTCAAGCTGCCTACATGAAGTTATTCGTAATAACACAAAATAGGTGCTTACTGTCTATATATATATATATATATATATATATAAAATGCCATTTTTACTACTTCAAATATTTATAAAAGGTAACATTCATTATAATGTATCTGACCATATCAAACGCAGGGCTCACCTCTGATAATATGTTTAGTTAAAAAAAAAGATTTACTTTCTGCATAGTATATCATCATAATATGCCAGCTTGCCAGCTTCATCAGTTATATTCTGGCACATTTCTTCTAAAGCCTAGAATTCTTTGAAATGAATAGTAAAGCAGGAGGTAAACAAAGCGAGTGGCAATAGTCTGATATGTATACAAGAATTTATAACTACACTTGCCTTTTGTTTACTGCTTGCATTGTCCTTAGGACACAAAGAACTGTTATTTACCTTTGGTGAAAAGCACACCAAGGAAATGTCTGTGCATACATTTATAAAAGCTTTCACTCTCACAAGGCAAACTATTGAATTTCTTACCATTGTATATATCTTTGAAGTCGCCTGCAAAGAACTGTGGGAATTTAAGGAAAAGAAAACGATCTGCAAGACAAGTAAAACACCTGTGATGTAGACAGGTAAAACACAATGGGTAAATGAGTGGTGGTGAACCAAAAGATTTTTTTTTCACACAGAGCAGGTTTGAGACTAGCTGTGTCCTAGTCCATAAATCTTTTGTGATTTACTGCTCTTATTACAGATTTCATCAGGTTTATGAAAACGTTGAAAAAGCAACATTTAATTTAAAATGGGCATAGTTGCTGTACTGTCATTTTATGCATTTTAATCCAGTTATAATGCGCAGAGTAAATCCGTGTTCATTAGTTCTCCTTCCTCTATGAATTTACTAACTGCTATTTCTGCATTTTCTGATATAATGAAAGCTACTGATAAATGAAATGTGAAACAATGAAGTAATGAAATCTCAGAGTCCTAAACCTGTTCAACAGGATGTTTTGACAAATGCAGTGCTGGGTGAAGGAAGCGACTCAACTACACTTTTTAAATTGCACATTTTTCCAAACTCAATAGGATTAATATGAGCCAATTCCAGTCCATTTGTTACTAAGTACTCTCTCGAAGGGGTAAATAGGATCTACCTTCCACCCCACTTGCATAAGCCTCAGAGGTCATTAGGAAAATTAGGGGTATGCCTCTATATGCATGGTGTGGGCTGCTTCCCCACATTAATTTTTCATATCGCATGCAGTCGCTGTTTAATTTTTTTCATGTTTTTCAAATGAGACTTTAAATTACAGGTGAGTGCAGCAATTGTGGATAAGAGCTGGTTTTGAGATGTGTGCTGCTTCTGAATTTGCCCAGAGATTCAGAAACATTTTTCATCTTATTGTAGACAGTTTTTCTTAAGAGGAGCTACACACCAGGAGAGAGGAATTCACAGACACACGGAACTCTCGCTCTTGGAAGGCCAAGAAACGCTGCTGCTGGCAAAATATGCAAATCACAATATAATGACATAAAAATAAGTAACATTATTGAAATGAAGGCAATGGTGAATGTAAATGAGGATAACAATGGCAGATGTCTTCAGAAACATCTATATATTTATCATATGGAGAGATGAAACTGCCAGAGCTCTAAATTGTAGTAAAATTCGAAATTACAGGTGAGAGACCACAAAATCATGTAGAGGGTAATTGCCACATTAGAAAATATGTATATGAAAGAGGCTGTCACCACTGCCATTAGACGTACTAGTGGATGCCATTGCCTTCAGTGCTGCAGTGTCATCTGTCTATGCTTAACATTTACTGTCCATGACACAAAAATGGTTAATCCCTATGGAGTAAGGAAAGGCATAATGCAAAACCTGGATGAGACGTGCTACTTTCAAAAGCAGTCTCATGGGGTACATGGTGTACCCATCTCTGTGGACACCAAGCTATATCTAGGTTTTAAAATATTCCTTACAGGAACCTTACAGTCACCAATGGTGACACAGTGAGAGTATCCCAGGTATCTGCTTCAAGGATACTTCACCAATTTCTCTATGCCATCCTACATGTGGGGGAGCATATGCAGCTTCCATGCACCACAGACAGGAGTGTCAACACCATGCAGGAATTTTATGACAAAGACTGATACTCTGAGGTAGTGGGAGTCAGTGACTTGTCCCCACATTCTGTTAAAGTCCCCATTACAGGAGCACGGACTATGGTATGTTACCCATAAGGCATTCTACTCCATCAATTGCCAGGTGGTCTGCTTTGCAAGGGTGCAATATACAATGCATCAGTAGTCTGCCCATGCAGAATCCATGACTGCCACATTTGACATATTTGCAAATTATATGAATGGTTGCATGGGATTATTTTCCCCAGGGCCATCTTTATTAGGAACATTGGATATGCATTGAGGCTATGGCTAAAGATATCAACTAGAAATCCAAAGACCATGACAGAATATGTACAACACGGGTCTATGTTCGCACATTGAAAAAAAAATACAGTGAATGTCTAATAACTGAATGTTAATCAGTGAAAGTTTAATGTACCAAAAAAGCTTAACAGTGCAAAACAATTAATCGAATGGCCATAGTTGGCCAACATTGTGAACATAACCGACCAAGGTGGGGGGGTCTGCCCCTACACCTCACCTAACTATATATATATCAACTCCAAGATTTCACTACAGTGAGGAGGAATAGGGCAAATTAAAAAAAAAAAATGTTTCCTTTACTTCCCTTATACATCACAGTACTTTCTGTTTGTTGGCCAAGTGTGGCAATTCAATTATTTTTCACTGTTAAGTATGTTTGGTACGTTAAACATTTGCTGTTTAATGTTTGATTATTAGCCGTTCGCTGTAATTTTTTTTCGCTGTGGTAAGTTTGAAGGAAGGATGAAGCAGACAAGGCTATAGTACAGGAGGCCAAGTCTGCCTGGGCAAAGAGAAGGAAATTAGAAGAAATTAATGTGGAGGTCGTCTTTAATGATCTTTTGTCTCATCTGTTTAGAAAGGTCTACTTCAAGTTTGGCAGGGGCATCTATAGACCCATGCAACATAGCCCGTTTACAGACCTGAGTTATTGTTGAGCCTGTGATTGTACTGCTAAAAGTCTGTTTCCTCTGTTTTAATGTCTCTGGTGGTGCACTGAAATAAGTCCCTGAAACAGCTAGTAACCTCATGGTAGTGCATTACACAATATTACATAACATGGTTACACACTAACACTTACAGAAGGGCAAAGACATTCAGTCAGACCAAGTCATGAAGCTAGAAATGAAGGAGGTGCCTGATGAGGAACCAGTGATGGAGATAGCTGCAGAGGGCAGCAATGTAAGTTGAAGGTGGGCATAATATGTGGTGGCACTGCTTAAAGGGCAGCATCTAGTTCAAAAATAATAACATGTATAGAAAGGCTACACTGTACATTAGACACAGGCTACCCAGCTAGCAGATTGTTAAGGGCAGGGCACAGCTGTCATCATATGCAGAGCTGGGGAGTTTCACAGTGGCAAGTGTAAACAAATGGCAGTGTGTCTTTGTGTGTGTGTGTGTGTGTGTGTGCATGTCTGTGTCTGTGTGTCTGTATATGTGCATGTGTGTGTCTGTGTGTCTGGATATGTGCATGTGTGTGTGTGTGTGTGTGTGTGTGTGTGTGTGTGTGTGTGTGTGTGTGTGTGTGTGTGTGTGTGTGTGTGTGTGTGTGTGTGTGTGTGTGTGTGTGTGTGTGTGTGTGTGTGTGTGTGTGTGTGTGTGTGGATGGGTGATTGCTGAAAGTAGGAGATACTGGCTAGAGAGGGTTTTGTGTCTCCATTGCCTTGTGAGTAGGTAGTGCAAATGTATGGGTATGGATGTGCAGGGATATGGTTTCATTAGATGATGCAATACTGTGCTGAGGTCTAGTGGACAGGTCTATGTCACCTGCAGAAGATTTACAAGCTGATTGCACACATCAGGTCCATATGGAAGCACTCTCCTGGGAAAGCCAAAGGTATATTCCACAGCATGCACAGAAGATGGCATTATCAATGAGTGCAAAAGGTGAATTGTGTTATTGGTGGTTTTTACATGAACAACTCATTTACATGTATGTTCACAATTCCCTGCAGTACCCTCAACACAGCATGATGTGTGCAGACAGTGGTGCTGTGAGTTCTAGACTGTGATATCCCCCATTCCACAATGCACTTTCCAATCTGAGGTGGAATATCCACAGCAGATGTGGTGACCATGATGGCTGGTCACAAAGAGGCACCTGCTGGCTACAGAAACACAACTCTATGCTGTATTCGGGTCCTACACAAAAGTAGAGTAGGGGTATGGAGCCATTCAACTCAGGCTGGAAGCAGTACACATGGCATGTTTGGACACCAGTAAGGCCATCATCACATTCAATGTGGCTAACATTAATCAGGGAGGACTGCTACTGGGAGATAAGGCTGCTCCCTGTCCTGATGTATTGGTCTCTTTCTGTCCTTGGAGATAAGGCCACCCCCATGGCTGATGTAATGATCTCTTCCTGTCCTTAGATAGCATGCTTAATCGGAAGTGTTTTTTGCACAGTCACAACATCTGTATCCATATAAGGGTGTGGAGATGTGAGCCTTTCATTACTTGCATCTGCAACTGACACCATGACCCAACTCTGCTGGGATTTGGGATCAATTATCATTGGGCTAGGCAGATCACATATATCAGGCAGGCCTATATCCATGTCAAAGGATCCAGATAACTTAGTACTTGTGAAAACACCAAAACATTGCCTAGTCTAAATATGAACCCTTCAGCAATACCTGTAGCCCAGTGAAACTACTCCTTAACACTGTGCTATGGAGATGGGAAATGCACTATTGAACACACATACACACATTTGTGTGTGTGTATATATATATATATATATATATATATATATATATATATATATATATATATATATATATATATATATATATATATATATATATATATATATATATATATATATATATATATATATATATATATATATATATATAAAACATAATTATCAGCAAAGAAAGCATCTCCCAATACTTGCCAACACTTGCATATCAACACTGAGTGGGTCATATACAGTACTCAGCCTAAACCTTGAACAACATTATCTATGTAGCATGCAATGAAACAAACTTCAGAACTGTTATAGTGAAACTGCTGCATTGCATTACCTAAATTATTCCTGCCCATGGCAGTACACCTACCCCTAACAGCCCCCCAATGCAGTATGCACTATTGCTGACATTTATTACCACTTGTTTGTATCAAACTGTCACGTTTTCCTTAAAGAACACATAAGTAAAACATTAGCAGTAGAATAAAAGTGAAAAATCACATGAGTTTCCATTCATTTACTTCTCTTCAAGCTTGTCTTGCTCTTAGTAATTAATGTTAGCCTGGTTGATAGCTGCTCTACAGTCTGCTGTTTAGCAATCTTTAAAGCAGGATGAGGCTAACAATGGCTGTGGCTGCTTTTATTTTGCATTTTTAAGGATCTTAGCTTGATCACTTGCTAGAGTATCGACAAAGTACAATGAGCATGTGTGGGTGGGTCAAGGGCCATGGTGAGAAGGAGTGGGGAACCTATTACAGTATTATGGCTGGTAGAGGCTCTGAAGTGCAACTGTTCAGAAATGTAGGCACAGTGATGTTTTACACTTTCACTGCAATTGTTCACAGCCTGACATCATGATACTATGCCATGTATTTCACCATGTCATGTGTTTCCATACTGAGCAGTGGTGGCACCATGACAGAAGCGTTAATTAGCTGTCTGAAGTTAGACATCATGTGATAACAGCAGCAACAATGGTTGACTGTCAGAGGTCTATCATATTTTTCTGGAATGTGACCTGGTGAATAGCTATGGCACTGATTTTGCATGTTTCTGGGGGAAAATATTTGGTAAATCCCAAATGTGTACTCGCTAAGTGTTGGAAAAACACAAATTTTTCATGGTATTTGGCATTTAGGCTAGAGCAGTCATTCACCATTACCTGTATGTCTTCTTATATTTGTGATTTATAATACTGTTAGCTTTCTTTATTGAGTGTTAATTCCACAGAAGCTGATTTACTTTTGCATATATAAAGATGCAGAAGAAAACTAAATTGAAATCTTGGAAAAGACCAGAAATTACACTTTAATTTGCAAGGTTTTATAAGGAACTATAATGCAAGGTTTAATTTCTTCAGCATCCACTGCCTAACTATGTGACTGAGCAAGTCACATAAACAGACACCGAAAAGGTCCATGGAGATCAGTGTTCTATCCACAAAGCAAATTCAAATAAAATAAAATAATGTCACAGTTATACTTATTGGATCTAGTGAAAATTAAGTATCAGTTTTTGAGAACTGTAAATCAGTGTATCTGAAGGCATTTAAGGTGCCATGACTCCCTGATGGAGAACGAGAGTAAGGTCTTTTTGTTTTTGATGTGCAGTGGCCATCAGGCGCACCTGCTTGGGGACTATTATGAGGATCCACATTATAAAGTATAGCCAGGGCAGAACCAGCCTATCTTCTAAACAGTGCTGGCATTACTTTATTGACCTGAAGAGGCTCTATGTTGACCTTTTGAGCCAGTGAGAAGAAGATATTAGAGAGAGAGGGCTCCTGAGATATATTTCATGTATGTAGTGCTGATTGCTGCCCTGCTGCTTCTCTTATATGTAAATGGCCCCACAAGCCATTTATTTTATGTGTGGTACATTTCTTATTCTTGTTTTTCAGCTCTAGAGGAGGGTCTTTTATAGTCACAGTTATGGGTATGATAACTGTCATTTTACTGATTACTTAGCATTATCAGAGCAGCATAGAAGTATTGCCTATAGCATTAACTACAACACACCTCTTTCACAGTCTTTTGTACAGTATGACAAAACCTATACATCTATGGTACTTTGCACCCTCTACACTGCCAGGGGCTATGCACATTTCTTATTTGTATGGAAATGGGCATCTGTGTCTGCCTGGACAGCACACTCACTGCCTAACTGTTCCTGGCATGCAGGGAGGTTGCCACATTGTACTGTAAACATTCTTCCAGGCTAGGAGGATAGGGGATTAGGGCTTTTGGTAGCATGCTGGAGGGTTGAAGGGATTGTAAGTCTACAAATTACCTGTACAGCTCTTCCTGGTATATAGATGGTATCTGTCCTATACCTCTTGTCTGTCCTCTTACTCATGGCACAGTATACTACAGTGGTTTCAAGGACCAGCTGCTAGCTTACTATGTTGGCAGCAATTGCTTCTCCGCCTTTGGTATGTCATACTGTCATCACAGAAAAGTTGGGCTACATAACTGGTAACAATGTCCAAGTTTACATGGTACATCTTTGACCTTGTCCCATACAGCATGTCCACAGGGTCACAACTGCATACTCCCATAGCCTATTACATCCAACATCACCATCCAGCCACATTAGCCTTCACCTCACCCAACCCTGACCATGAACATACTGACACTACACACCCACACATACATGGCCCAATAGGGACATTAGAGTTTACAGACCTAATCAGAACTTTCAGGACCTGACACAACAGCATACCTAGCAACTGTTGTACATATGTAGGTACCTGTAAGGCTGGTTATCAGAAACAGTCATAGTGCTAATTTCTTTTTTTGTCTCTCTCTCTCTCTCTCTATGTATCACTATCCTTATTTTACATATTTTAACTGGTGTTTGTGGTTTCATTGCAAGCCATTTACTTTACCATTTTCTGCAGCACTTGCCTAGCTGTACCAGTGACTCAGCACCACCGACAACCCAACCATCAGCCCTGACCTTCTCACACCTGTGCACCACCAGCTTTACCAACTGCCTATTTGTTGATAGCAGTCCTGTGGTGGGGTTGGGAGGGTGGGGTGACCTGGAGTTATCTCCATTAGCCTCTGACTGTAGATCACCAGAGATAAATGCTGTTGTTCCCACTGGTGATACTGTCAGGGGGTCACAGTTTGTCACAGAAGGAATAAGTGGATGGGTGGAGGTGTTAAAGAATTGCAGACTTGAAGCTAGCACTGGCTGCCTGAAGAGGGTTCTTCTGTGACTTGTACAGTTGCATTGCTACCTGCTGTTGTCACCACCAACATCTGAGGTAGGCCCAGACTTACCTGCTGCTGAGTCTAGCCCAGGTAATGTGATGTCAGGAGAGGGATACACACCCAATTCTCCATCATGGTGTTCCTTTTCCTTGTGTATCACTGCCCTCCTCTGTTTAATGTCCAGTCCTCCCTGCCATCACCCATCATCCTTCTATCTGTATATCATTACATCCATTGTCAAATCCCCAGCTTTGTGCCTGCTTTATGTTTGCATGCCTGTGCTTCCCTAGCTTTACCCACTTTCCATCTTGATTTCCCCTTACATCCTTTCACTTTTGTGTAAGAAAATGGGCAGTTGTCTCACAAACATATGCCTTTCCTCCCTCTCCCCACAACCATTCATACTTTCCTTGTGCCTTTGTTGTATGTTGCTTGGACTGCTCAGTCCCCCTTTTTTGACATTCCTATACCCCCATTTCTTCTCATTTCATTCAATGAAAATATAGGAAAACGTTGCTTAGAACCACTTAGTATGGTTCCCGCAAGTACGTCAAGTGCACAGGTAAAAAAAAAAACAAATCGCAATCAAGAAAAAGGCCAGCATTGAAAACTGTGGAAACCCATAACAAACTTTTTAATGTTATAGCAATAACATCATATGGGTAACATGGATACACAGTACACAACAAAGAATCAGACCGGTTTCGGCTGTAATAGCCTTCCTCAGTATAAATGAGCAATACATAAAGTTAGACAACAATTTGTATACATCCTGCTCACCAAGAAATGGTGAGGTTTACAACTTAGCTACAAATTTTAAACCAGTAGAAAAAGTTCAAGGTTGGACCTATCAGAGAACAATCACAAAGCCAAAACATGTACTTTACCAAAGATTCAACCGCTCCAACTCCAGAAAGGAAATCCATGATACAAGTCATTCTTTATCAGCAATTAAACAAGCACAATAGGTTAGAACTTAGTGAGTATTTTAGGTAGTACAGTTTCATCCCTTATATATAGATGGATGAATTACATCCTATATAAATGTGGGTATAAATATTTGTTTAGACATATATGTTAGGTTAGGATATCACATTATGTTTTCATACTATGATAAATTTGTTAATATATATACATGCAGTACTCACATAAGGATGTTTCTTGAATAGATAGGAGGACATAATATGATTAAGGCAATGTCTATATATAGCATTGTACATTTATATGTATATAGGGGCAAAAATAGAGTTTCCACACTTTTATATATAATTTCTAGCAGTAATATAAGTAAATGCAAGGAAAATTAATATTATAGTATACTGATCCTTTAATGTACTTAGAATAACTGCTTGAGTGACGTTTACACTTATATAGGGACAAAAAGTAGAGTTTCCACACTTTTATATAGAATTTTTAGTAGTAATATAAGTGAAAGAAAGAATAATGAGTATTATTATGTACTGCGCTTTTAATGCACTTAGAATAGCTGGTTGAGTGACGTAACTGGAAATAGGAAGTATGCACACAAACTGCTTTGAGATCATGAGCAGTAGTAAATGAATGATAAGGTAGCAAAAGTAAGAAATAAACAGGCCATTATGCTTAAATATATTAAGCCATCTTAAACACTATGAGGCATTGATGTACGGGCTAACAAGGATTGCGTTCGTTGATATGAAGTGGAAGAAAAATAAATCAAAGGTAGGCAGCACAAGTATTTAAGTCGTATTTTGTTTTTTAGATGGTTTAAATAGACTGAGATAGTGTGCATTACATACTAATGATTGCGATGAGATTAAGCACATATGCAAATATAGTTGAACATATGAGAAGTAAGGAACATATATACCATCACCTTTTAAAAGTGTTAAGCTATCTTGAATGGAGTAAGAAGAGACCAGGAGTGGTAGCAAGAATTGTATACAGTGATACAAAATACATCTGAAATGCAAGAATAGATGTAGGAAATAAAATGGCAACATATACATTAAATGATATATTCTGCTTTATAGAGTGCTTCATAGATAGGAGCAGTATATTGTAGTATTAAGGAATGCATTTTTATGCATGCTTTTAAGGGTGTGCTTCTATATATGTATGTTCTTCGTTTTTGAATGTTTTTATTTTTTATTTTTCTTTAAATGTTCTGTATTTGAAAATTGAGTGGTATTAATAAAGGGGCTTTAGAAAGAATGTATAATTTACGTAAGTTTTGTATATGCTGTATAAGTCTGCTTTTGAAATATTTAAAGTTGTTTTTTAAGAAACTTTTATGTATAAAGTACAGAGCAATGGGGAACAAATGCATTATTAATGAGAAACGGGAGTGAAGGGTTGATGATGTGTATAGTAATATGTGACTTTGATTTGCCAATAGTGAGTGTATCTTGTGTTTAAATGAATGCAAGGTTTTGGTTTGTAGTTATATGGCCTGAGGAAGCCACCAGGAAGGTGGTAAAAGTGCTTATCTTTTTGTATACTAATAAATTATATGTGTGTGGAACCATACGGCTTGCGACCATTTTGTTTCTTTGTCATATACATAGTATTGAGTTTTTATGGCTGCCCATTTATCTGCTTGATATATTTCTTTGTTTTACAAGTTTTATTGATGTAATTTATAAAACTGTTAGCCAATTCAGTATGGCTAGTCCATAAAATAAAAATGTCATCCAAGTGCCTTAGGAGAAATTTGGAACCAAATATGAATTTAGATTCCCAAGTCAACATAACCAAGTTTGGAAAGATGGGGGCACACATGGTTCCCATCACTACCCCTTTGTTTTGCTTGAAAACTTCACCTTTGAAAAATATAAAATTGTTACTCCAAATAATGTCCATATAATCCAAAATTAATCTTACATCCAAACAGAACAAAAATTCAAAGTTTGATAAAGCATCATCGAATTATTCCAACACAAGGTCTAGCAGAATACATAAAAATAGATCAATAACAGCAATGGTCAGAAACAAGACCCATAAATTAGGTTTTATTCTGCCTAAAAAATCCCCAAAATCCTTGAGCGTATTGGTGTTCAATTTCTGCACTGATTTTAACATCCTATCAATCATCACCATGAAGGGGTTTGTTTATGATCCTGTTGCTGAAATTATAGGCCTTTAGGGAGGTTTTTGGTTGTCTTTATACACTTTGGGAATGCCAACAACAGTCAGTATAATGGGGGTAGAGTTTCTCAAAAAAATTGCATGTACAGACATTAATTAAACTCTGTAAAAGAATGTCCTCTAAGTACTGGTCAATTTTACTATAAGCTATGTGTAACTCATCGCTGGAAACCACAATGTATGTGTCACAGTCATGCAATAGGTTGTTCCTTGCCCCAATATAGTCAAGGTTATCAAATAACACTACCTTCCCCTTATCTGATTTCATGATTCTCAATGAGTGGTTGTTTTAAATCCTGCAATAACTTAAATTAACTTACCGATAAACTGTAACCAAATTACTTCATTCTTCCTTGAGCAAAACATTTATAAAGTTCATTTTCAACAGTGTTGGAAAAAACTGTACTGTAGAATAATGAAAAGACATAGCAAGGCTCTTCATTTTATAAGCACATTTAATTAAGGCAGTACCTACATCATTGTGGAATTGAATAGCAAAATTCAATTTCCATGTAGTTTGAATACAGTTAATGAACTCGCTAAGCCAAACCTATCAGTGGGCATAAAAGTAAATCCCTTTTCAAACAAAGAAAAGCATTCCCCTTTTTTTAATTTCTTCGGTTTCCAATACCATGACAGAAATGGAACCCATTCCTAAGTCAAAGTATGATTAAAGTTCATGAAATTAGTATTGTTTCAATCGTTGATGTCATCTGAAAATGCTCTTTGCAGTACCTGCATTGTGCCCAGTAATAAATCCTTCTGTAATCCATATGGAGTTACATGCATTGGTAACATATCTAAATATGAATGTAGATTCTTTTTTATAAGACTCATTGCTTCTACTACTTTTGGGACTGGTTATACTTCTTCCACATTGCTCCCATTTCTGCCTGCCTGATATTTTATAGCTTTGTGTCTTTCTGTACGCAAGACTGTAGTCACTGGGTGTAGTAATTTCAATGATCAATACTGCTTTTGTCTTTTTTTCATGGACCATTATATCTGATGTTCTCGTATCTACTCTTTGAACTGTTGGTAATGGGTGATCCCATGCGATGTAGACCACCATTTTCTATGCTGCTTTGAGGCTCATGTTTCCAGTGTTTTTCATCCACTTCAATATCATAATGTTTTCACAATCCCATGTGCAACAGTCTTGTCACATTATTATGCCTTTTAGTATACAGTCCTTCTGCCATTAGTATGTCACAACCAGCAATGAGGTGTGTGACTGTTTCCAATTCTGTTTTACAAAACCTACATTTGTCTGTTTCTCCCACATGTTCAATGGACTTTGTAAACCAACGTGTACGTAGCCCACAATCTTGGGTCGCCAATATTAACCTTTCATCTTTTGGTTTGAATTTGTCTCCCTTTAACCATTCCTGTGTTTGATCCTGATCAACACGAGGTTCTTAAAGAAGTTTTCTGTACTTGCAACTAAATTTATAAATTTTCCACAGTTCTTGTCTTCTCATCTGATTCTTCACCTTATATTCTTTTTTTTTTGTTTTTTGGCACATTCAGTTGCTGCCTGATTTTTGTCTACTTCTGGTTTGATTTCATTCCTGCTTGATGCCAAAATGCTTCTACTAGACTAAACAGGGAAGTCATCTTAGATTTATTCTCCTTATGTTTCGAAACTTTCACTATGTTTAGGTCTTGTGAGATCAGCAGATACGTGTGCAGTCCCATGATTGCAGATCTATACATTAATCCTACAGAACTGGGAAAATACAATCTTGGTATGCATTGATTTTTATAAATCATTTGGTGAGCAGGAAGCATCATTCTTGTTTTCCTGCCTAATCTATCCAACATGTTTTGGGGCCAGTCAATCACTCCAAAGCTGTAAGTTAGGATAGGAAGAGCAAATTGGTCTATGGTTTGAATTTTGTTTCTAGATATCAATGCTGTTTTCAGGATTAATTTAAGTCTTCTAAAATATTCCTAAGTTTTATTCGCATTTGTTCATGCTTTATTGTTGATCCTTCATCAATTCCCACTGAGAACCTCCCAAATGAGGCAACTAATAGCAGTGGTAGCTTCCCAAGGGAATGGTACAGCATTCTGACACAATAGGGAAACCTTCACTGTTACCTCTTCCAGGACCAACAAGGGTGGCTCTGTCTTGCCCACAGAGAGGACCCCAACAGTCACATAAGATGTAGATGTAGCTAACCTCAAGTCCATAGTGCTCTAGGTACTGCACCAGAGAGATCCAGGGTAAAAGAAGAGTGGTCTGAGGTACAACAAATGGCCACAGCTGAGTCACACACCTTTGGCGAGGCAAATAGCTAGCCTGCTGTAGTGGCAAAGGCTGTTTGCTTATTTTTTTCTTTTAATGGCTGGAAGAAAGACCAACCATGGGAATGGTAGTCTATTCCATGGTCAAGCTGAAACTGGTGCCCCTTTCCAGGGAAAACCAGCAGCAAATATCTTCAAAAGTTACATTTTGTACTGAAAAACACAGTAAAAAGCACTGTAAAACATTATGCCAGCCCCAAAATGTTAAAAAATGTAAAATAAACACAGTTTTCTACAGAAAAAATGTTTTAAGTTGCTTTACACCTCGTTTAGACTTACTGGAAGAAACAAGTATTCCATTTAAAAAGAAAATGGGTTTTCCCAAAAGGGAATTAATTTGCCCAGAAAAGGAACAGCACAAGCCCGCTGTTAATCCTCAAAAGCCTCAGAGGAGTGTAAAGCTCTGAAGGATTTTATGCACAAACGTCTATTTTACTTAGCTCAGCTCAAGCTACCTTACAGTATGGGTGCATGGAAGGTGCTTCAAAACTTTGGAAGTTGTCCAGCTGTTATATCTGTGGCAGGATATAACCAATAGCCAATATGATGAACATTAAGAGTTGTCTGGCACTTATGGCTCTGACCTGTTAATGAACTGCTTCCTGTAGTCAAAGTATAAGGTATGGTTTGCTCCACCACTGTTACCTCTATTTGCCAATTTTGTGACGTTGAGCAAGTCACTGGACTGGACAGTACTTCTAGGTCTCCCCAAAAGGAACACTTTCTCAGTGGGTTTTCTGGAGAACAGGTAGATAAAATAATATTTCAAATTCACCCCCACCCCATTATTTTGGCTTTGTCAAGTTTTGAGCAAAAAAGTTGATGGGCATTTTCATCTGATCCTTGTAAAATGTTGGCTTTCTTGCATGTTGTTGTGCACTACAGTTACTAAATAATGACAATCATGGGAGTTTCAGACTTTGTGTCTTTCAGAAAATGGTAATGCAAAGCTTGTTAATCTAAAATGTCTATGTATAAAAGAAAAATTCCTCTGCTTAGAAGTTGAGAAGGCAGTGGGCATTGCAATAGATGGCACTGTATGGTTCAGATAGCAATAAGCTGAGATCCATTTCTGGGGCATTATTTATAAATGTATTCATTAACTTGAGCTTAAGCAGATATTAGTGAAAGTGTGTGTGTGTGTGTGTGTGTGTGTGTGTGTGTGTGTGTGTGTGTGTGTGTGTGTGTGTGTGTGTGTGTGTGTGTGTGTGTGTGTGTGTGTGTGTGTGTGTGTGTATAGCACACTCATCTTTTGAGCCAGAAGAACAGAAGGCTGAGGGTTCTAGTCTCACACTAGATGACAGGATTGCTGACATAGCAGTGCAGCATTAGGGGGTGTTGCACTGAAACTGAAGCATTCCCTTAAGGCTGCACTGCACTGGGGGATTTAGAATAAGATGTTAAACTGAGGTCCCATTTGCTTCAGTTGGTGTTATCTCAGGTGACTGTAAAATATCCCTGGCACCTATCAAAGATAGAAGAGAAAGTTCTTTTATGCCATGGTCAGATTTACCTAGCTGGAAAAATTCTACCTCAGGTTTCTCATAAAAGAAGTCACTATCCTAGTGGAATAACCTGGTCAACAAAGGATAAATATATAAAATATAATAAATGAATAAATAAAATACTGACAAATGTGTGTTTCAGATTTCATAACCTTCAGAAAATGCTTGATAATGCAAAACTTTTTATACTAGCGACTTTCAAGTATCTAACACCAATATTTAAAATCACTTCCTCATTTTAGGCCATTATGTGCCATTATTTTTTTACTTTTGCCTGTTTTTTTTTTTACCTATGAGTCTGAGAGTTGTGGGAAAGTTTCCTGTAGCAGCACCTTCAGCCCTGAACTAACGACTTAAAGTACATAATTGTGTCTATTTTAATTCTACTTTTGGTGATCCCAGATGGTAGCCAGATGTGGCTGCCTGTTTCAGGATGGGAAAGCAGTGTAGCTCTTAACTGCACCTCATTGGAACAATGTTGTTTAGTTTGTGAGTTTAAGTGTTAAAATGTCCATGTTCCATTGTGCTCCACACTGGAAGAGTCTGTCCCATATTCATTATTATGATTTTTTTAACAAATAGCATTGATAAATAATATTGAACTAATATGATTCAGAAAATTTTATTTTCAAGTTTATAGAAACACTTAGCTTATTAACCATGCTGTGAGTGTCCTACATGAAACTGTTAGTAAATGTTCCATATTTTGCCTTCTATTTATTATTGACAGAGGTAACATTGTGCTCCATGTTTTGGAGATGAAAGAATGAAAATTATGGATGCAGACAGTGGAAGAAAACAAAGAGTAGCCCGAAGATGATCACATTGAAATGGCTTGTGCTCTGTTTTATTCTAAGATGCTGCCTAAGCATAGTGTCTCAAAGCTCTAAGGTGAAGTACATTTCTGTAACTGGCTGTTTTTTTTTTTTTTTATCCTAGCACAAAACCAAATAGATCTGTGGGCATCGGAAACAATGCATACTGCCTGCAGCACAAATACACTTTGTCTTTATCATTTTTTTATTTAATGTTTATGGCAGTCAACATTGTGGTGGGTTACATTTTTCATTTTCTTCAAAATGAGACATCAGAACTATATAGAATGCAGGTATTATTTTTGGTGACTAGTGATGTATGAAAACAAAACATGTCTGTAAGCTTCTGAGTCCCACAAGCCTTTCTGTGTTGGAGGGAAGCCTTCTAGTTTATCAGTGGGAGTGGTAAACACTATGTAGCCCATTTACCACAAGAGTGGTTTCTGACCCAGAAATTGTAGATTATTGGCTGTTTGGGCAGTTTTTTTCCATCTCCTTCAACTTTCAAGATTAAAGCCCTGTGTTTCTGCTTATCCCACCTTTGCTGTAACTAGTCTAGTCCAGCTACAGATTTGCTGTATCCAGGACTGTATGTAAGCTTCTGAGCCCCCCCCAAGCCTTTCTGTGTTGAGAGAAGCCTTCTAGCTTATCAGTGGGAGTGGTAAGCATTAGGTAGCCCATCTACTACAAGAGTAGTGGTTTCTGGCCCAGAAATTGTAGTTTATTGGCCATTTGAGTACATTTTTCCATCCACTTCAACTTTCTGGATTAAAAGCCCAAATTTGCACTTGTTTCCCACCTTTCCTATAAGTAGTCTAGTCCAGATACAGATTTGCTGTATCCAAGACTGTTTGTAAGCTTCTGAGCCCCCAAAGCCTCTCTGTGTTGGAGGGAAACCTTCTAGCTTGTCAGTGGGAGTGGTAATCATTAGGTAGCCTATCTACCACAAGAGGAGCAGTTTCTGGCCAAGAAATTGTAGTTTATTGGCCATTTGGGCAGTTTTTTCCATCTCCTTCAACTTTCTGGTCTAAAAGCCTGCATTGCACTTGTTTCCTGCCCTTCCTGTAACTAGTCTAGTCCAGATACAGATTTGCTGTATCCAGGACTGTTTGCAAGCTTCTGAGAGGTGCCTAATTCTGATCTTCAATTTGTCCCTTAGATCTGCTAGTTATCTCCTCTCCTGCACTTTTACTAGCTTATTAGTCTAGCACTTTACCATACCAGACTTCCTGTAGCAATTATTGTAGCACACATAAGTGCTACCAACACTAACCATTCTACAAGGAAACAGCTCCTGTACTTATTATTAATGCCCACCCCTCCAGCCATGTCTAAAGGTCAGTTCCCTGTGCTTTCTCTTATTAACCCAGTGAATGTGGGCATCCTGAGACAATGCAGCAACTACCTCATGTACACCGACAACCCTATCCTCTTACCTCCCAACACTCAGACTTGCGAGAGATGCACTTATATATCCAAATTAGAAGCCACGCACTCTCCAGGCAAGACCAGAATAGCTGGTAAAGAGGAGAAGGTCAACACTTGCACCACATCACATGGAACACATAGCCCTCCAGAACACACACCAGCACTGCCTTCACACAAAAACACAAACCACACATCCACCTTTGCGGAGGCTCTCAATAAAAATCTACCCAAACAGCAGACACCTCCAAGGCAGAAATGCACTCGACCACCACAACACAACACTAATCATGAGACACATAACTATCCTAAACAGTGTGCCACTCAACCAAAGCCACTAAGGGAAAACAACATGCCCAGCACACTAGTCATAGGTGACTGAATAGTGAGGCACAATTATGTCCCACTCACTAGGTTGAATAAGGAGAAAGTAACAGTCAGGTGCCAGGATCTGCCACATGACGCATGCACTCAGGACCCTCAACAACAGGTACAAATATGACTCTGTTATTTTACATGTGGATGTGAATGACCTGAGACATACCTCCCTGGACTACATGAAAAGAGACATGGAGGAGCTCTCGGATCATGTAGCCCAGGTGGGTATGACCCTAGCCCTGAGCAGCATCCTACCATCACCCAGAAAGATACCACAGTACAACTAGAAAATTATTGATTTCAACAATTGGCTAAGTTTCTGGTGTCATTCTAAGGAGATCCAGTATCTGTCTGCCTGGGATGACATGATTGACAGACCTCGATGCTTTGCCAGAGATGGCCTGCATCTGTCACCCCTGGGCTTCCGAATACTGGTCAAGGCACTTGCCACCCCATTGTGTCTTTTTTAGGCAGTGTTCCAAAGACCAAATTACCACCATAACAGCTACAAACAAATGCAATCTGAGGGTCATGCTGCTCAATGCTGGAAGTCTAAATCTCAGTATGCATTGAATCAAAGTACTCCTTAAAATGGAGAACATTGACATTTGTGCTGTAACAGAGACCTGGTTCAAGACAGCAGAAAGTACCCCTGCACTACCAGGCTATAACTCATTCCACACCTTTCGGCCCCAGAACATGGACCGAAGCTCCAAAGGCAGTGGTGTTTCCATATTCATAAAGGATGTGCACACCTCCAGACTGGTAGCCCAACATAACGCATCAGAGATACTTCAGTTGCAGCTAACATTGGTTAAGACAGCGATTCAGGTCGTAGCCTGTTATAGGTCCCCAACCATGTCCCAAGACACTCGATCCATGTTCCTAAGCACCCTGGAGAATATTACGGTCCAACCTAATACTCTCATACTAGGCAACTTCAACTACCCCTCCATTAACTGGGAAAATGAATCATGTACCAGTACACTTGCCCAACATTTCCTGAAATTCATTAATTCCATTGCTCTGGACCAGCTTGTTCTTACCCCACTAGAGGTAGCAACATCATTGATCTGGTCATTACTAACATGGGCGACTGTTGCTCTACACCAATAGTCAACTCCTCCCTGGTTAGATCCGACCACAAACTAACCACCTTGGAAATCCACATCCCACCCACACTCCTACAAAGGTAACCACCATAAAAAACTTCTCCAAAGTTAACTTTGGGCTCCTAAGAACAGAAGTGACTAACTTCACGGCACCCATGCAAATGGAGAATAGTTGCATGACTGCCGAATCATACACCAATGCACTGTATGAACATGTACACAAATGCATGGATCTTGCCATACCCAATAGAATCAAGACGCTCTCCTCTAAAAAAAGAAAGCCAATCTGTTGGTCCCCTGCCATAAACAAACTCTACAACAGAAGGAGGAAACTGATGCAGAATAAGGTGAGGTCCTAAGACTGGAAAACCTCACTTATCAGCCTCAACAAACTGTTGAGATCCCTCATCAAAACCTCTAAAGCTAGCTATGAAAAGAGAATAGCAGCAGACAATAAAGACAACCACAAGGCCTTCTATAGTTATGTAAAGAACCTCCACGGCAACACCCAGATTTGCTATGAGCTACTGCACAATGGTACCTCCTATACTGAGCCAATATATATTGCCAATATACTGTCCCACAGATTCAGTGCCAACTTCTCTCCCCCCAAAGGACCAATAACAATACCAGTAGATTACCAGGCATCCAGTATTACTCCTGCACAGGTTAAAACAGCACTGTCCAAGTCCAAGAATACAGCTTCTATGGGACCTGACATTATCCCTGGCTGTGTTCTACATGAACTACAGAGTGAACTGGCACCTCACCTCTGTGCCCTGTTCAATCACAGCCTCAACTCAGGCTTTGTCCCTACTGAATTGCGCACTGCTATAGCCATCCCTCTCCACAAAGGAGGAGCAACTATAGACCCTGGGAACTATTGCCCCATTAGCCTGACGAGTCTGATATGCAAAACTATGGAACGCATCATCATGGACCTAATAAACAAGGATATAGGGAGTCTCCAAACTCTGTATCCCACACAGTGTGGTTTTGTGAAGGGTAGAACATGCCTGCTCAACTTGATCGACTTCTTTGAGTCAGTCACCAGAGCTGTGGATGAAGGCAAGGTTGTTCATACAGCCTACTTTGATCTGGCCAAGGCCTTTGATACCTTTCTCCACTCAGGAATCATAGAAAAACTCACTAAGCTAGGTATCAACCCCTATATCACTAGGTGGGTTGCAAACTGGCTCACAGATAGAGCTCACAGTTGGAAAGTTGCTGATTCCAAGTCAAACTGCTGACCAGTCATGAGTGGAGACCCACAGGGATTGGTCCTGTGTCCTCTCCTGTTTGGTATCTACTTCTCAGAAGCCCAGGCCAACATAAAGGGACTCTGGCTGACAAAGTTCACAGATGATTGCCAGTTGGGAGCCATTATTAACTTCTCCCAATGATGTTGACATCCTACAGAAAGGCCTCACTGAGAACAATGACTGGTGTCAGAACCATGGCCTTACGCTCTATGCCAAAAAATGTGTCATCATCCTTTTTGGGAAAAACCCACTTCCCATGAACTACCACATCGATGGTAGTTTACTGAACACAGAAGGCATTATAAGAGATCTGGGAACTCAGGTTGACAGCAACCTCTCTTTTGACCACCACACTGCCACTGCGGTCAGAAAGTCCTTCTATGTGGCACATCTCATTACTAAGGATTTTGCATCCAGAAAGAAAGAGGTCATTGTCTCCCTCTACACTTCTCTCATTAGGCCAGTCTTCGAGTACAATGCCCCATTTGGCATGTACCTCACTAGATACCTGCAACAACTGGAGAGGCTGCAAAATCACCTCACAAAGAGGATCCTAGGCCTTAAATACTTGTCCTATATGGACAGACTCAAACAACTCCAATTATTCTCTGTCTCATATCGCTTACTTGAGGCCATCTCTGTTTGACTTACAAAGCCATGTCTGACCCAGCTCTGTTAGAAATGCTACATCTAAAGAAATCCCAATCCCTCTGCACCACATGCTGCAGAGACCACAACCTCATTATCACAATCAACAGAACGTGCTGGAGGGACAGGTTCATAACCCAGAGACTGCCCATGCTTTGGAATAGACTTTCCATACTTGTCAAACAGAGCACCTCACTGGCCCTCTTCAAGAGAAATCTTGATGAGTGGATGGGAAATAGAAAATTCACCCCAGGGATCACTCAAGTGGCTCTACTTGACAGAGGCACTGGAAACTAATGTTGGGTGGCACGATGCCAGGGTAATCCTAAGAGCTAGGCTTGTAAATGCTCTAGGGCCATTATCCTAGTATACACCTATGAACCAATGAACAAATGGAAGTTACAGCTACATCTGAATAATTATTGTTTTGGGCTGTTGGTCAAGCATCTGTAAAGCAGCAACATGACCATTAAATTTATGTGATTCCTTCCCAATCAAAGGTAGTATGCTGTCTTAAAAGGAACACAGTCCACTTAGACACAATGTATGTGTTTTGTAGCCATGTATTTCATTAGACATTCCCAAGTTTTTTAAATTAAATTGCCTTCAGAGAACCAACATACAGAGTCTTATATACAGCCAGTAAATGCATATTACAGTTTTTTTTGTCCATGCCTGGCACTATGCTTGGTTTACCTTTAGAGGCTGTTCAACCTCTGATGTCCAGAATATATGTTGGAGGCTATTCGACCATTGATGTTCAGAATATATGTGTACTAACTTCACATTATGTCATAAGTAGCTAAATGATTTGAAATGAAATCTTAAAGATGGACGAAGGTATAGTCTTTCAGTGAAGGGTTCCGGTGACGTTAGTTCATCTACCTCTGCTGCCACAGTGTAATATTTTGCATTGCACTTGGTTTTCATTAAGGGTACAATGGTGCAGTACTGCTCAGTATAATAATGTTGTACATGCTACTTCAATGAGTTGTCATTTCTTCAGATATAAAAATGCAATTTTTTTCCTTAAAACAGAATTTTTATAAATGTTTTGTTATTGGATTTAAGATTTCTCATCCATGTTTACACTCCTGGGTAGTTGACTGCATTACAAGAAGATAAAGCATGCACCCCCGCGTGTGTGTGTGTGTGTGTGTGTGTGTGTGTGTGTGTGTGTGTGTGTGTGTGTGTGTGTGTGTGTGTGTGTGTGTGTGTCTCTGTCTTACAACTGGAGCAATCAGCTAAATGTACTTTTTATTTGCGGAGCAAGCTTATTTTGAGAAATTCGCTGTAAAAATTTGCACTGTTACTGAAAAATAGTCCTTTTATGGGTGTCACATATAGTCTATCATAGCCATTTGGATGTGCTGATTTAGTCATTCATTTAAAAAAATATATTATTATATGTACAAGAACAAAGGGAACATCCGCAACCATGGGATGTACAGAAGTATCAAACTCCTGTCACATTGCATGAAAGTTCCAGAAAGGGTGATTGATAAACAAATACACAGAATAGTAGAAAGCAAGATGGGAGATGAGCAGTTCAGATTCAGTCAGGATGCAGCACAATCACCCAATATTTGCAGTGAGACAGATAGTTGAGAAGCATCTAGAAATGAGGACAGAGTCCAAATGGGCATTCCTTGATTTGAAGAGAACATATGACAAGGTCCGAAGAAAGCTGATTTCGGCAGTCCTGCTGTGATTTGAAGTCTCAGAAACATTGGTCGAATTAGTGCAGGCTATGTACAAGGACCCAATGACTAAAGTGTGAATAGTCTTCAGTCTTACAGTCTTACAGTGGGGTTCCCAGTGGAACTGGCTGTGATCAGGGTTCAGCTATTGGCTGACTGATATTCTTATTGGTGGTGGACTACATTAGCAAACTGGTTAGAGGTGGCAGATTAACAAAGCTGCATTATGCTGACAATGTGGCATTACAGGCAGCCTGAGCAAGAACTTCAGCAAAGGATAGGGGAACTCAAAGCAAAACTGAAGGCACATGGGATGAGACAATTGTAATGGCAGCAAATGGGGAAATCAGAAGAAGCTGAAAATTGAGATAGAAAGGGAAATAGTGTAACAGATTAACAGCATCAAGTATCTGGGAGGGTGGTAGAGGAAAATGGATATCTGAATGAGGAGGTCAAAACTGGAATCAGGGGGACTGCAGCCAAATGGCACAGAGTGGCAATGGTAGTGTATGACAGAAGAATGCCAAAGAAGCTGAAATGTAAAGTATACAACATAGTGGCTGAACGGTTCTACTGTATGGTACAGAAATCTGTGCACTGAAGGCTGACCAGTTTAGGAAGACAGAACTGATAGAAACAAAGTCCCTGAGATGGGTGGTACAATGTGCACCATGGAACAGAAAGAGAAATGAAGATATCAAAGCAAAAGCCAAATTGTCTCCAATTGCAGAAACGCTCAAAGAGAACAGATATTAGTAGTCTGGGCACATAAAAGCAGAAGTCAATCTGGTAAAGAATATTAGGGACTGACAGGAAGAAGGCAAGAGGATACAAGGGTGTCAAGCAAAGAAATGGATTGACTGAGAGAAGACCTGTGGCAGTCAGGTATGACTATCAAAGATGACAGGAGAGTGGCACTTAATCAAGTGTGGGATGATACAGTTGATGCAACACCCCATGCCCATGCAGAAAATGTGAAGAAGAGGACTGATGATGATGAAGTGGATGATGACATACACACACACACATATATATATATATATATATATATATATATATGTGTGTGTGTGTGTGTGTGTGTGTGTGTGTGTGTGTGTGTGTGTCTGTATGAGATCCTTTTTTTAAGCTGATAATCTCAATATGTATCAGAATCATATTTGCTGCTGCTCTTCTGAAACTGGAACCAAAAAGGTCTTTGCAAATAGAAAGTTGTATCTGTTGTCATTTTTATATGATGTAGAAAAAACATGTATATTTTACAAGCTCATATCCAGGATCTCTCATCTACCTTCAGTAAAATGTATCACACTGTACAAAACTAGACAAAAGTGAGTTTATCAGTGTATTTTTCTGAATTTTCAGTACCAGGATATAAGTTAGGGTAGAGTTCGGTTCAAAGTGTTGTCAAGTGTTATAGTATTGCAAAATAACCATCTGATGTTGCTGACATCTGGTGTTTCATTATGTTTTACATACTGACATACTTAATAAATTGGGTGGCTGTAGTAGTGCAGTGGCTAGCATTGTTACCTTACAGGAAAAGGTTTTTCGGTTTGATTCCTGGCTGGGGTGCCTTTTGTGTGGAGTATGCATGACCTCCCTGCAGTTGCGTGGGTTTCCTCCAGGTGCTCCAATTTCCTCCCACATTCCAATGACATGCAGTAGGTAGATTGGACACTCTAAATTGGCCATAGGTGCGAGTGAGTTGTACAGATGAACTACAGTGGCAGTGCTAGCTGCCCGGTGGTGTAAACCTTGGCTCAAGATGATTGTCACTGTTGAAAGTGCCCCATGTGCAAAATGTGAAAAAGGGGTTGAGGAGGGATATTCAGTATATTATTTTTCAGCCATATATGCCAACAGGTTCTTACAATTTGGGCTTTTGATAATGGTCCTTCTGCTGTTGGTCATTTGACATTATGATTTGGCAGTGCTGCCTTTTGAAGTACTGTACCTTGAATAAGACTCCCATTAAGTAATCTACCCCCCACCTTATGTTCAGAGCGTCTGTTCTTCGTGTTAGCTGTCTTTTGTATACCAGTGATTTATGTGTACATTATATTCATTACCTTTACTGTCTGCTGCTCCAATTGCATATTGACTTACGTCATACCTTAAAAATGGTAATTTTGGACTGGTCTGCCTGTGCATTTAACAAACACTACACACATAAATAAAATAAAATAAAATAAATCTAGATTAGGGATAAACCCCTGTTGAGTGTCATGATTATGTTTTTGATGGTACATTGAATGCCAGTATACAGCTATCAAATAGGAGTCATGCACCTCTTAACCCGGTCCCTATATAGGTTCATAGGTTCATAGGTTCATACTAGGCTATCTGCCCGAGGGCATTTACAAGCCTAGCCCATAGTTTTGTGGCTTACGCCACCCCTTTAGTATGGGGAACTATACCCATTATTTTGCTGTGCCTCTGTCGAGCAGTGACACTGAGGTAATCCCTGGGGTATATCTGCGATCTCCCATCCATTAGTCAAGATTTCTCTTGAACAAGGCCAGCGAGGTGCTCTGCCTCACATATACCGGGATTTTATTCCACAGCATAGGGAGTCTTTGGGTGATGAATCTATCCCTCCAGCACGTCCTATTAATAGCCGTGTCGAGGTTTAAGTCTTCCGCCCTTGTGGCTCTGACGGATCTAGATTTTTTGAGGTGAAGCATATTCATCAAATCTGGGTTTGACATGGCCTTGTATGTTAGGCAAAGGTCACCTCTGAGCAAGCGGTAGCGACTGAATAGAGCTGGAGTTCTTTCAGTCGGGCAGCATAGGACAGATGTTTGAGACCCTTTATCCTTTTGGTGAGGAACTTTTGTGGCCTCTCCAGCTGCTGCAAGTGTCGGGTCAGATACATTCTGAATGGGGCATTGTACTCAATCATTGGTCTGATGAGTGATGAGTATAGGGAGACTATGACCTCCCTTGATCTAGATGAGAATCCCTTCATGATAAGGTGGGCAATGTAGAAGGTCTTCCTAACTACTTTAGCTACATTGGTGTCGAATGACAGACTACTATCAACCTGGGTCCCCAGGTCCCTGATAACTTCTTCTGTGCTCAGTGGATTGCCACCTATTTGGTAGCTAGGGGTAACCTTGTTTTTCCCGAAGGGTATGACTATGCATTTTTTGGCATTTAACTTTAGGCCATGGCTCTGGCACCAGTTATCCGTTTCTGTGAGACCCTTCTGAAGGATATCTGTGTCAGATGTGTTTTCTACTATGGCCAGTTTGCAGTCATCTGCAAACTTTGTCAGCCATAACCCTCCTGTGTTTACTTGTACTTCGGAAAAGTAGATGCCAAACAAGAGTGGGCCCAGGACTGAGCCCTGTGATACACCACTTGTGACAGGCTTTGAGTCTGACATGGCGCCAACAACTCTGACCCTGTGGGTTCTGTCACTCAGCCAGTTTGCAACCCATCTTGTGATGTATGGTTAACATTTAAGCTGATGAGTTTTTCAATGATACCCGAGTGGGGTATTGTATCGAAGGCCTTCGCCAGATTGAGGTAGGCTGTATGGACTGCCTTTACCTCATCAATGGCTTTGGTGACTGTTTCAAAAAAGTCAACCAAGTTTAGAAGGCATGATCTGCCTTTGACAAAGCCAAACTGGGATGGATCCAAAGTCTGCAAATTCCCTATGTCTTTATTTATGAGGTCCATTATGATCCTCTCCATAGCTTTGCAGATAAGGCTTGTCAAGCTAATGGGCCGGTAATTTCCAGGGTCGGTGGAGGCACCGCCTTTGTGAAGTGGGACCACAGTTGCAGTGCGCCACTCCCTGGGTACGTATCCAGAGGTAAGACTATGATTAAACAGCTGTCCTAGCTGTGGGGTTAATTCCTCATTGAGTTTGTGGAGCACACAGTCGGGGACACCATCAGGTCCCATGGATGCTGTGTTTTTGCTCTGGGGACAGCAGTTATCACTGGGGCGGTGCAGATGTTTGGGGGCCTGCAATCGCTTGGTATAGAGAGCTCTCCTTTTGGGGGAGGGAAAAGTTTGCACTGAACCTGTCAGCCAGTATGTTGGCAATGTCTGTAGGATCAGTAATCTTCACATCATTTTGAACTAGTTCTGAGCATATCTGGGAGTTTCCTCCCAGGTTTCTAACATAGCTAAAGAAGGCCTTATGATTGTCTTTTGAGTCTTTAGCTATTTTTCTCTCAAAATTTGCTTTGGATGATTTTATGAGAGCTCTTAGTTTTTACTTATAGTGATCAAGGGTGTCTTACCTTTTAAGGATTTTGCTCTATCTTGTAGTAGCTTCCTCCTTTTGTTGTAGAGTTTGTTTATGGCTGGGGTCCACCAGACTGGACGCTTGCCTTTGGTACAAAGAGTCTTTGTTTTGCTTGGGATTGCCTTATCCATGCAGTCCTGCAGGTGCTGGTAGAAGGCATTTGTAAGTGATTCAACGGCTTGAGTACTGTTTTCCGCCGGCTGCGGGGCCATAAAGGAGACCACAGTAGTCTTTAGAAGTGTGAAGTCGGCTTTCAAGAAGTTCTTTACTGTGGTCTTTTTATTTCAGGTGGGGTGGGATGAGGACCTCCAGCGAGATTAGTTTGTGATCTGATCTCACCAGTGAGGGGTATACTTCGGTGTTGAACATTGTGCCCCCATGTTCGTGATGATGAGATCAAGTATGTTTTCTCCTCTTGTGGGGATGGTGACTAGTTGTTCCATGGCATTTGAGTTTATGAATTCCAGGAACTTTTGGGCTAGGGTGTTTGGGCTTGAGTAGTGTTCCCAGTCTATATTAGGGTAATTGAAGTCACCTAGTATGATGGTGTTTGGTGATACATTTATCCCTCTAGTGTTTTCAGGAAGGCCATGTGAGGTTCCTGAGTTTGTGAGGGTGGCCTGTAACATGCTACAATTTGCAGAGCAGTCTTACCTATGGTTAATTGCACCTGGATGGTCTCCGATGCATCGTGCGTTGCCACCAGTCTTGAGGTGTGGGTGTCCTTGATGAATATGGATACCCCCTCCTTTCTTGGTATTGTCCGGATTTTGGGGCCGGGCATGATAAGAGGTAAAACCTGATAGTGCTGGGGTGCTCTCAGGAGCCTTGAACCAGGTTTCTGTCACTGCACAGACATCGATGTTCTCCATACTGAGAAGGGCCTCGAGTGCGTGCATTTTGAGATTTAGACTTCTGGCATTGAGCAGCATTACCCTTAGTTTTTTTCCTTTTTTGTGTTCTAGGGTGGTAGGTTTAGAATTTGAGCCTTGCCTAAAAAAGGCACTATGGGGTGGCAAGAGCCTTTGCCAATATCCGAATCCCAGGAGTGACAGGTGCAAGTCGTCCCTTGCGAAGCAGCGTGGCTTGTCCAGCATGTCATCCCAGGCAGACAGACATTGGATCCGCTTTGAATGACACCAGAGTTTAAGCCAATTGTTAAAGCTGATCATCTTATCTCTGTATTGTGGCATCATTCTTGGTGAAGGTAGGATACTGCTCAAGGTCAGGGTCATACCTGCCTGGGCTACATAATCAGAGAGCTCCTCAATGTCTCTTTTCATGTAGTCCAAGGAGGTACGTCTCAGGTCGTTTACACCAGCGTGGACAATGACTGAGTCGTGTTTGTACCTGCTGTTGAGAGACCTGAGTGCTTGCGTTATGTGGCGGATTCTAGTGCCCAACAGGCAGCTTACTGTGACCTTCTCCTTACTCAGTCTGGTGAGCGGGACGTCAGTGTGTCTGACTATGGAGTCACCAATGACTAGTGTGTCTGGCATTGTGTTTGGCCTTAAGGGCTGTGACTGTTTGACACTCTGACTGTGAGGTCTATGTGTTGCAGGTGTTGTGTTCTGAGGTGGTGGTTGTTTGGGTGTCTGCTTTGGTGGCCTCTGCTGTTTTGGTAGATTTTGATCAGAGCCGAGTATGTCTTTGTGTGTTTATGTGTATGATTTGAGGTTGTGATGGTACTATGTGAGACTGGGTCTATAGTGTGTGTGGTAACCTTCTCCTCCTGACTGGTCTTGCCAGTCCTATGTTGAGAGAGCTCAGCCTCCAGTTTGGCCATATAGTTGCATCTCTCACATGTATTTGTGTTTTGTGGGAGGAGGAGAGGGTTGTCTGTGTACATGAGGCAATTGTAACATTGCCTCAATATTCCCAGGTTCACCAGCTGAGCAGGAGAGGACACTAGCAACTGATCCTCGACATGCTAGAAGGACTAGACAAAAAACTTTAAAAGAGATTCCGGGGACGTGGGTGACCGAGAAATGGGGTTTGCCTTTTGGGGTGCTATCTATAAGAGTGCCGTATCAAGGTAATAAGTACTGTAGGAGCAAGTGCTAGGTTTAACAGATAGAGAAAAGTCTACTTGGAGTCAAGTAGAGATGATCTTTTTAGGTATTAGAGAAAGTGCTAGTAACAGGGATGCTTAAAGGTAAGATTGAAAAGAATGCACTCTACAGTGTGCACTAGAGAAGTTAGATATGAAAGTAGGTAACTTGAGTTTTACCTGTTTAAAAAGTTAAGGTTTAGTGGAGAGTTACTATTTTTAAAACAGCAAGATGGACTGAAAGGGGTGGTTACTTTTGTATTTGGGTACTATGAAATACTGTAGGATGGCCAATAAATTTAAATAATTGAAGGGGTGGGATTTCAAAAGTGATGGTTTTGTGATTACTCACATAAGCCAGTGAAAGTAGAGAGAAATGAGATATATGGTCAGAACGACTAGAAAGACAGTGGTATTTAACAAGACAACTTAAATGGGTGGGAGGGAAGGAAAAAATTCTGCCTGACTCAAAACAGAGAGAGCTGTGGTCTCTTTTGAAGTTTTAATATGCTGTTAAAACAGAATGCTGTTAAAACAGAATGCAAGCAAAACACTAAATTATAGGTGCAGTTTAGAAGTGGCATCTGAGCCTAGATTAACAGGCACATTATTATCTTCTGTAAATGTTTTTGTTACCCTAGGAGACCTCTATTTTTTATCATTCAAGCTTCCTACTTTATTTTGCTGGTGTGGCTGGTGGAAGATTAAATATATAAATGTATAATGAATAAAGAGGACCAGTGGAGTGAATGCTCAACGGAACAACAAGCTCAAAGATAAATAGTTAAAAACAAACACCGCTGAGCAAAACAATGGAGGATTGCAGTCTCATTTAAATCACAAGTAGCTCCTAAATCCAATAGCCAATGATGTAAATAATCCAAGTGCAGGCGAGGTATGTAAAAAGCAGGTTTATTAATAAAAAGAGGTGAGCGCTTTCGCATGAGCTTCTTCAGACCTATACAACTAAACTGTCTGTAAACATCAGTTTAAAAAGCCAAAATGGCGCCAAAATCCTGTCCATTATTTAAAGGTACATGGCTCATTAAAAATATCATGTAAAAAGTCATATATAAAATTCCTATACACCATCATAAAACAGTCGGCATTTCAAAACAAAGCAATTCATATTCATATCCATTATTGGAATAAATAAATCAAAAGTATGTGTGACAGATGGGGAGGAAAAATTTTAGTAACATAACTATCAAAACATTGACAGAGCATCTATGCATATAAAGGTTCAAAAGACCCTACTGGCCACAAAGTAAAAACTCTTCATAGCCTCTTAACATCTTTTGGACAATAACCTTCTTGATTTCAGCAGAGGTCGCAGGGAACCCTTCCATTGAGACCTGGGGTGATATCTGCCCTAAACTTAATAATCCAATGGATTTCCTGGTCTCTGTATAATTGTTAATGTCCCTCTCCTGTATGTCCTTGAGATCTGTTCCAAGATCCTGAACTTAAACGATGCTCTTGACCTTTGTCATTAGTGTGTTTGGATAGTGCATTATGTGTAGTACCTCTCCTTGTGTGGTATACATGCTCACGAATCCTCCCTCAGTGTCCTATTGGTCTTGCCTACATAGTAGGCTGGACAGACTGTGCAGCAGGCTAGGTAAACTACATCTCTGGACACACAATTGCCCCTCGTCCTGATGTAGTAAATACCCGAACCATATGGATATCGGAAGACAGGGTCGGTTTCTATATATGGACAAAATTGCATTTGTGGCATGTGAGCATGTAGGGACCCAACAAAGCAGGTGGATCATTATGGACCCTTGGGTAGCAGAGCAAACTCTTTAAGTTCTTTTATTCGATGGCGAATCTAGGTCAGTACCTGTAAGGCTCTTAATAGTTGGGTCAACTGATAAAACGTGCCAATGCTTAGAAAATATCTTTAAGTGTACCTACATCCCTGGTGTAAAATGAAATGCAATTCCATTGTCCATATTTGAACCGCCCTCTTGGCTATCAAGCCATCACTGGCCTCTCCAGTATATTTCAACAGCACCATCTGAAATATGGTTTCGCTCTGTCTATCCTCAGATCTGCAATGCCGCCATCCCTCTGGAGATATCTAAGTGGTCATAGCCACGTTCCCTCAATTGCTGCTAAGGTCTCCTAATTCACTTGCCAGATGACTGTCTAGGGGTGTATATCTAGACATCCGCATTGATTGTCCCTTCACTATGTTCTTGTATACATAGCCAGGATGCATCTCGAGCGATGCAGCAGTGTATTCCTATAGCAGGTCTTGCGATAAACACCGTGTTGACTATCCCACAGGGTAATTTATCAACAAAGACATCTAAAAGGAATAGTGGTCTTGACCAATCCATAGTAAACTTCAGAAAGGTGACAGACATGTTGATCTGTAAAGGACTCTAATTGTATTGTAGAGCCACTCCACAAGGAAGAGATCATCCACAAACGCCTATAGAATGGTACTGACTCCTGAAACAAACTATTCTGAAACAAGCTATGTTCCCACTCTGCCATCACCAAGTTGGCGTAGCTATTGGCACAGGAAGTGCCCATAGCTACGCCATCCCTTCTGCAGAAAAATCTTGTCATGGAAACAAAAAGATTGGATTCTAAAATAATAGCCAACAACATAAGAATCAAATCAACATCATACTTCAGAGGAGGTCGGTTCTCCTCAGATATGCACCTACCATTGCTCTACCTTCCTCATTGGGTATAACCGTAAATAAGGACTGAGCGTCCATGGTGACCCATATGAGGTCTTCAATTCAGAACAAGTGTTGATATATTGGTAGAAATCCAACAAAAACTGTCTGGTATCCTTAAGAATGAACCTATTGGCATCAACCAATGGTCTGAGTTGTGCCTCAACAAAAAGTGACAGGGTTCAGTTGACCACCCTCTCCCTGCAACTATGGGTCTAAGAGGTGGATGTAGTGAATCCTTATGGATCTTTGGGAGACCCTGAATGGTAGGTAATAGGGGATGAACCACATTGAAAAATTCATATAGAGTATCAATAACACCATTATCAAAAGACCAAATAATATGGGCGTATACTCTCAATGATGCTGTCCACCCTATCATTGGTAATCGCAACATAAAACTTGTCATCAACCAACATTAGTACCATATCATTATTATCCCTGTCCATGTCAAAACTACAATCCCACCTCCTTTGTCTGCGGGTCGGATAATAATCTCCCTGTTGTTACGTAGGGAGTCCAAGGCCCTACGTTGTATAAGGCTGAGGTTATATTTCCTTCTCCTGTTGCCAGATTCTGACCCATTCAACCTATATATCTCATCTTCTACCAGTTTGCTATATGCCGCAACCAGAGGGTGTATCGGAGGGAGGAATGTACTAGGTGTCCTAAACACAGTGGTATTAGCCTTCATCTCTGTGCTGTTGAAGAAAACCTTCAGGGACAAATTCCTGACAAAAAGCTTAAAGTCTCTTAAAGTCTCTTCGATACACCCTCTGGGGAGATTATTATCCGACCCGCAGACAAAGGAGGTGGGATTGTAGTTTTTGACATGGACAGGTATAATAATGATATGCTACTAATGTTGGCTGATGACAAGTTTTATGTTCCTATTACCAATGATAGGGTGGACAGCATCATTGAGAGTATACGCTCCATATTACTTGGTCTTTTTGATAATGGTGTTATTGATACTTCTCTATATGAATTTTTCAATGTGGTTCATCCCCTATTACCTACCATTCAGGGTCTCCCAAAGATCCATAAGGATTCACTACATCCACCTCTTAGACCCATAGTTGCAGGGAGAGGGTGGTCAACTGAACCCCTGTCACTTTTTGTTGAGGCACAACTCAGACCATTGGTTGATGCCAATAGGTTCATTCTTAAGGATACCAGACAGTTTTGTTGGATTTCTACCAATATATCAACACTTTTCTGAATTGAAGACCTCATATGGGTCACCATGGACGCTCAGTCCTTTACGGTTATACCCAATGAGGAAGGTAGAGCAATGGTAGGTGCATATCTGAGGAGAACCGACCTCCCTCTGAAGTATGATGTTGATTTGATTCTTATGTTGTTGGCTATTATTTTAGAATCCAATCTTTTTGTTTCCATGACAAGATTTTTCTCTAGAAGGATGCGTAGCTATGGGCACTTCCTGTGCCAATAGCTACGCCAACTTGGTGATGGCAGAGTGGGAACATAGCTTCTTGTTTCAGAATAGTTTGTTTCAGGAGTCAGTACCATTCTATAGGCGTTTTGTGGATGATCTCTTCCTTGTGTGGAGTGGCTCTACAATACAATTAGAGTCCTTTACACAGATCAACATGTCTGTCACCTCTGAAGTTTACTATGGATTGGTCAAGACCACTATTCCTTTTAGATGTCTTTGTTGATAAATTACCCTGTGGGATAGTCAACACGGGTGTTTATCGCAAGACCTGCTATAGGAATACACTGCTGCATCGCTCGAGCATGCATCCTGGCTATGTATACAAGAACATAGTGAAGGGAAAATCAATGCGGATGTCTAGATATACACCCTAGACAGTCATCTGGCAAGTGAATTAGAGACCTTAGCAGCAATTGAGGAACGTGGCTATGACCACTTAGATATCTCCAGAGGGATGGCGGGCATTGCAGATCTGAGGATAGACAGAGCAAAACCATATTTCTCAGATGGTGCTGTTGAAATATACGTGGGAGAGGCCAGTGATGGCTTGATAGCAAGAGGGCGGTTCAAATATGGACAATGGAATTGCATTTCCCATTTTACACCAGGGATGTAGGTACACTTAAAGATATTTTCTAAGCATTGGCACGTTTATCAGTTGACCCAACTATTAAGAGCCTTACAGGTACTCGCCCTAGATTCGCTTACCGGAATAAAAAGAACTTAAAGAGTTTGCTCTGCTACCCAAGGGTCCATAATGATCCACCTGCTTTGTTGGGTCCCTACATGACCACATGCAACAAATGCAATTTTTGTCCATATATAGAAACCGACCCTGTCTCCGATATCCATATGGTTCGGTATTTACTACATCAGGACGGGCAATTATGTCCAGAGATGTAGTTTACCTAGCCTGCTGCACAGTCTGTCCAGCCTACTATGTAGGCAAGACCAATAGGACACTGAGGGATAGGATTCGTGAGCATGTATACCACACAAGGAGAGGTACTACACATAATGCACTATCCAAACACACTAATGGCAAAGGTCAAGAGCATCGTTTTAAGTTTAGGATCTTGGAACAGATCTCAAGGACATACAGGAGAGGGGACATTAACAATTATACAGAGACCAGGGAAATCCATTGGATTATTACGTTTAGGGCAGATATCACCCCAGGTCTCAATGAAAGGGTTCCCCTGCTGAAATCAAGAAGGTTATTGTCCAAAAGATGTTAAGAGGCTATGAAGAGTTTTTTACTTTGTGGCCAGTAGGGTCTTTTTGAACCTTTATATGCATAGATGCTCTGTCAATGTTTTGATAGTTATGTTACTAAAATTTTTCCTCCCCCATCTGTCACACATACTTTTGATTTATTTATTCCAATAATGGATATGAATATGAATGGCTTTGTTTTGAAATGCCGTACTGTTTTATGATGGTGTATAGGAATTTTATATATGACTTTTTTACATGATATTTTTAATGAGCCATGTACCTTTAAATAATGGACAGGATTTTGGCTTTTTAAACTGATGTTTACAGACAGTTTAGTTGTATAGGTCTGAAGAAGCTCATGCGAAAGCGCTCACCTCTTTTTATTAATAAACCTGCTTTTTACATACCTCGCCTGCACTTGGATTATTTACATCATTGGCTATTGGATTTAGGAGCTACTTGTGATTTAAATGAGACTGCAATCCTCCATTGTTTTGCTCAGCGGTGTTTGTTTTTAAATATATAAATGTGTCATTTTTACTAAGTTCATAGTATCATAGGCAAGTACTAGGCAATCCGTCTGCAGACCATTTCAAATCTAACCAATAAATCCTATTAAAAATTTCCCTCTAGTCTATAGGTGGGCAACACAAGATAGACCAGGAGAGAATTTGAGGCTACCCACCTAGTTACTTAAGTTTAACTAGAAGGAAACATGGGTGCTAATCTGCTTGGCATATAGTGGAAGTTTGCTGCAGAGGTGAGAGATATGTTGGGATATGAATCTATCATGCCAACGTATCTCATTTATCTGCTGATGAAGTTTTAGTTCCTGAGTGTTTGATGTACAATTTGTTCTGTGAAGGAATAGGAGGTCAAATAGGATTGGATCTTTCATAGTTTCATAGTTTCATAGTATAGTACTAGGCTATCTGCCCTGGGGCATTTGTAAGCCTAGCCATAGTGATGTGGCTTTTACCACCCCATGAAATGGTACAAAAATGTACAGAATAAATCTAGAATACTGTGCCTCTGTCTAGTAGTGACACAATGAAGGTCCCCTTATATAATAGAATTAGTTTACTGTGCCCCTGTCTAGCAGTGACACAGATGTGACCCCTGGGTAACTTACAATCTCCCATCCACTCATCAAGATTTCTCTTGAAGAGAGTCAGTGAGGGTTCTGCCTAATACGAACTGGGATCCTGTTCCAAAGCATGGGAAGCCTCTGGGTTATGAATCTATCCCTCCAGCATGTCCTATTCATACTTGTGCCGAGGTTTAAGTCTTTAGCTCTCGTGGTCCTGATGGATTTGGATTTTTTGAGGTGGAGCATGTCCATCAGATCCTGATTGGACATGGCCTTGTACGTCAGGCAGACATCACCTCTGAGCAGGCGGTATGCTACTGAATAGAGCTGAAGTTTCTTTAGTCTGGCAGAATAAGACATATGTTGGAGACCCTTGATCCTTTTGGTGAGATACTTTTGTGGTCTCTCCAGCTGTTGCAAGTTCCGGGTGAGGTACATACCAAATGGGGCATTGTACTCAATCATGGGTCTGATGAGGGAGGAATATAGGGGTACAATGACATCCTTGGATCTGGATGTGAATCCCTTCATGATGAGGTGTGCAAAGTAGAATGTTTTTCTAACCACTTTGGCAACGTGGGTGTCAAATGAGAGGTCACTGTCTACTTGGGTCCCTAGGTCTCTGATTACTTTTTCAGTACTCAGTGGGTTGCTGTCTATGTGATAATTTGTGGGTACTTTGAATTTTCCAAAAGGGATGGCTATACATTTTTTGGCATTTAGTTTAAGGCCGTGACTACGGCACCAGTTGTCCGTTTCAGTGAGGCCTTTTTGTAGGATGTGTGTGTCTGCTGGTGTATCGACTATGGCGCCTAGTTTGCAGTCATCTGTGAACTTTGTCAGCCACAGCCCTCCCATGTTTGCTTTAACATCTGAGAAATAAATGCCGAACAAGAGCGGTCCCAGGACAGATCCCTGTGGGACACCACTTGTGACTGGCTTTGAGTCTGACATTGCTCCAGCGATTTTAACTTTATGGGTTCTGTCCTTTAGCCAGTTTGCAACCCATCTAGTGACGTAAGGGTTTACATTTAAGCTGTTTAGCTTATCTATGATGCCTGAGTGGGGTATTGTGTCGAAGGCCTTAGCCAAGTCCAGGTATGCTGTATGGACTGCTTTGCCCTCATCAATGGCTCTAGCGACTGTTTTGAAAAAGTCAACCAGGTTTAAAAGGCAGGATCTGCCCTTTACAAAGCCGAACTGGGTGGGGTCAAGTGTCTGTAGGTCCCCTATGTCTCTGTTTATGAGTTCCATAATGGTTCTTTCCATAGCTTTGCAGACCAGGCTAGTTAAGCTTATGGGACGGTAGTTTCCAGGGTCTGTAGAGGCACCCCCCCTTGTGAAGTGGGACCACTGTTGCTGTATGCCAGTGTTCAGGTACATATCCTGAAGTAAGGCTAAGGTTAAATAGCATTTTTATGTGTGGGTTTAGCTCCTCTTGGAGTTCACGTAACATGCACCCGGGATACCGTCAGGTCCCATTGATGCTGTGTTTTTTGCTTTGTTTAGGGCGGTTCTCACTTGGACATCTGAGATGACAGGGAGATTACATTCAGCTGGGATAAGTATTTCTTCTTTTGGGGGTGAAGGAGGCGAGAAATTTGCACTGGACCTGTCAGCCAGAATGTTAGCAATATCTGTGGGTTCAGTGTATTTTTTGTTGTTGTGAACCAACTCTGAGCATATCTGAGGGTTTCCGCCCAGGTTTCTAACATAGCTGAAGAAGGCTTTGTGGTTATCTTTAGTGTCGTTAGCGATTTTTCTCTCAAAGTTTGCCTTGGATGTTTTTATGAGAGAACGTAGTTTTCTGCTAATGTTGATCAGAGATGTCTTCCCTTCACGGGATTTCACTCTGACGTGCAGTAGCTTCCTTCTTTTGTTATACAATTTGTTTATGGCTGAGGTCCACCAGACAGGATGCTTACATTTGGTGGAGAGGGACTTGGATTTGTTTGGGATTGCATGATCCATGCATTCTTGGAGATGTCCATAGAAAGCATTTGTGAAGGATTCGGCATTGTGGGATGTGGTATCCACTGGCACAGTGGGCTTAAAGGATACCATCTCAGTCTTAAGAAGAGTGAAGTCTGCTTTTGAGAATTTTTCACTGTGGTCTTTTGTGCTGGGGTGGAGGTGGGATATGTATATCCAGGGTGATTAGTTTGTGGTCAGATCTCACTAGTGAGGGGTATACTTCGGTGTGGAGCATTTTGTCCCCATGTTTGTGATGATCAGGTCTAGTATATTATCTCCCCTAGTGGGAGAGGTGACTAGTTGTTCCAGTGCATTTGAATTTATGAATTCCAGGAACCTTTGGGCTAGGGTATTAGGGCTAGAATAATGTACCCAATCTATGTTTGGGTAGTTGAAGTCTCCCAGTATGATGGTATTTTGTGATACATTCATATTCTCCAATGTCTTCAGGAAGGCTGAGTGGGGTCCTTGAGATTGGGAGGGTGGTCTGTAACATGCTACCAGTTGTATAGCAGTTTTGCCTATGGTTAGTTGCACCTGTATGGTCTCTGATGCTTCATGTGTTGCTACTAACCTGAAGGTGTGGGTGTCCTTTATGAATATGGACACCCTCCCTTTGTGGTTCGACCGGGTTTTGGGGCCAAAAGCATGATACGAGGTATAGCCTGGTAGCGCTGGGGTGCTCTCAGGAGCCTTGAACCAGGTTTCAGTTACTGCACAGACGTCGATGTTCTCCATACTGAGGAGTGCATCAAGTGCCTGCATCTTGAGATTTAGACTTCTGGCATTGAGCAGCATTACCCTTAGTTTCTTTCCATTTTGTTTTCTAAGGAGGTGGGTTTGTCTTTTGAGCCTTGCCTAAAAAAGGCACTATGGGGGTGGCAAGAGCCTTGGCCAATATCCGGAAGCCCAGTGGTGACAGGTGTAAGCCATCCCTTGCGAAGCAGCGTGGCTTGTCCAACATATCATCCCAGGCAGACAGACATTGGATCCCCTTAGAATGACACCAGTACTTGAGCCAATTTTTAAAGCTGATCATCTTGTCTTTGTATTGTGGTATCATTCTTGGTGAGGGCAAGATGCTGCTCAGGGTCAGGGTCATACCAGCCTGGGCTACATAATCGGAGAGCTCCTCTATGTCTCTTTTCATGTAGTCCAAGGAGGTACATCTCAGGTCATTCAAACCAGCATGGACAATGACGGAGTCATATTTGTACTTGCTTTGGAGTGACCTGAGTGCGTGTGTTATGTGGCGGATCCTAGCTCACGATAGACAGCTCATAGTCACCTTCTCCTTGTTCAGCCTGGTCAGTGGGACATCAGTGTGTCTGACTATGGAGTCACCTATTACTAGTGTATCAGGCAAGGTGTTTGGCCTTAAGGGCTGCGATTGGTCGACACACTGATTTATTGAAGTATGTGTTGCATGTGTTTTGTTTTGAGGTGGTGGATTTTTGGATGTCTGCTTTGGGAGCCTCTGTTGTTTTGGTAAGTTTTTATTAGAGCCTCGAGTATGTCTTTGTGTTTTTATGTGTTTGGTTTGCAGTTGTGGTAGGTCTATGTGGGACTGGGATTGTTGTGTGTGTGGTTGCCATCTCCTCCTGTCTGGTCATGCCAGCCCTGAGTTGAGAGAGTTCAGCCTCCAGTTTGGCTATATAGTTGCATCTCTCACATGTATTTGTGTTTGTTGGGAGGAGGAGAGGGTTGTCTGTGTACATGAGACAATTGTAGCATTGTCTCAAGATGCCCAGATTGACCAGCTGAACTGGAGACGACACCAGTAATCTACCACTCGACATGCTAGAACAGTATAAGGGAGTGGTATACCTTTAAGGGAAGTGGGTATTCACAGGGGTGGTAAGTAGATGTAGTGCTTTACTTAGTACGAGAGTGCTTACTTAGAAGAGAAGTATTGAGAACAAGTGCTAGGCTTATTATACAGAGAGAAGTCTGGTTATACTAAGAGTAGAGCTTCCTTAAGGGAAAATTTGAAGAGCAGACTTGGCGGAGCCAGAAAAAGTTTAACCTTGTTTAACCGGTGCTGCACTATGCGCACGACCGCGCAAAGCCATGCAAACACAGATTTTAAACAGTGAACTACAAAAGAGCAAGAAATGGTCCCAAACAACCAATTACTACAGCTTCTTGTGCTGAGGTCACTTCCCCCAAGGACAGGTAGGCTGCTCAAGGCTCCCCACTCCCACTGGTGAGCAAAGAAACTTCCTTCTATCCAAGTAAGGTAATGGACAACACAGGAACTACACCACAGCCCAGAATACAGCAATGCCTGTAAACTGGTCTAAACTAGTCGAGGAAGGCTGGAAAACAAGGATTATTTTTTGTTTTTTTTGGTAGAAACACACAGAAAATGCAGAAACAGTGATAAATTAGTTACACAGGCTAGCACACTTTAGTGGGCAGCCTCCACAGTTAAATTAAACAAACACACAAGCAAACTTTCGATCAAATTCGACTAAAATGTAACTTTAAGTGCAGATTTTAAAATAATGCAGCAATCAGTTAAAAACAGTTCATGCTAGTTCAAGGTAAGCTACAGAAGCTATTTCAAGTGAAAAAAAAGCAAAGATACTTAAATCCAGAAGGTAGTCGCTTTTCTGAGTTCCCTACTGCTAGGACCACTCTGTAAACCCACGTGGAGCTTGTCTGAGCAGTATAGCCAGAAAACACGCCCAGAGGCGGATTTTAAACAGTGAACTACAAAAGAGCTAGAAATGGTCCCAAACAACCAATTACTACAGCTTCCTGTGCTGAGGTCACTTCCCCCAAGGACAGGTAGGATGCTCAAGGCTCCCCACTCCCACTGGTGAGCAAAGAAACTTCCTTCTATCCAAGTAAGGTAATGGACAACACAGGAACTACACCACAGCCCAGAATACAGCAATGCCTGTAAACTGGTCTAAACTAGTCAAGGAAGGCCGGAAAACAAGGATTTTTTTTTGTTTTTTTTTTTGGTAGAAACACACAGAGAATGCAGAAACAGTGATAAATTAGTTACACAGGCTAGCACACTTTAGTGGGCAGCCTCCACAGTTAAATTAAACAAACAAACAAGCAAACTTTCGATCAAATTTGACTAAAATGTAACTTTAAGTGCAGATTTTAAAATAATGCAGCAATCAGTTAAAAATAGTTCAGGCTAGTTCAAGGTAAGCTACAGAAGCTATTTCAAGTAAGAAAAAAGCAAAGATACTTAAATCCAGAAGGCAGTCGCTTTTCTGAGTTCCCTGCTGCTAGGACCACTCTGTAAACCCATGTGGAGCATGTCTGAGCAGTATAGCCAGAAAAAACCCCCAGAGGAGGATTTTAAACAGTGAACTACAAAAGAGCTGGAAATGGTCCCAAACAACCAATTACTACAGCTTCTTGTGCTGAGGTCACTTCCCCCAAGGACAGGTAGGCTGCTCAAGGCTCCCCACTCCCACTGGTGAGCAAAGAAACTTCCTTCTATCCAAGTAAGGTAATGGACAACACAGGAACTACACCACAGCCCAGAATACAGCAATGCCTGTAAACTGGTCTAAACTAGTCAAGGAAGGCGGGAAAACAAGGATTTTTTTTTTGTTTTTTTGGTAGAAACACACAGAAAATGCAGAAACAGTGATAAATTAGTTACACAGGCTAGCACACTTTAGTGGGCAGCCTCCACAGTTAAATTAAACAAACAAACAAGCAAACTTTCGATCAAATTCGACTAAAATGTAATTTTAAGTGCAGATTTTAAAATAATGCAGCAATCAGTTAAAAAACAGTTCAGGCTAGTTCAAGGTAAGCTACAGAAGCTATTTCAAGTGAAAAAAGCAAAGATACTTAAATCCAGAAGGTAGTCGCTTTTCTGAGTTCCCTGCTGCTAGGACCACTCTGTAAACCCACGTGGAGCTTGTCTGAGCAGTATGAAAACCTAAACATAGACCTCCCTAGACAGGATGAGTCTGTAAGAGACTGAGTATAGACAAAGGATCGCTAGTCACTCCTGATAACTAAGATTTTTTAGGCCACTGATCATTTTTTTATAAATCTCTGAGATCTCGCAAGTTGTGTGATATGTTTGGATGCATACATGCCAAAAGGTGCATTATATTCAACAATGGGTTTGATAAGATATGAGTAAAGGAGAATTAAGACTACTCTGGAAATTAGACAGGCCAGATAAAAGGCTTTCTGGACTTCTGTGTAGACATGATGGTCAAATGATAAGAAATTATCAACAAGAGTACCAGATCCCTTATGATTGGTCACAGTGGTGCAGTGATTAGCATTGCCACCTCACAGCAAGAGGTTCTCCTGTTTGATTCTCGGCTGGGGTGCCTTCTGTGCGGAGTCTGCATGTCCTCCCTGTGGTTGTGTGGATTTCCTCCAGGTGATCCGGTTTCCTCCCACATCCCAAAGACATGCTGTAGATGGATTGGACACTCTAAATTGGCCCTAGGCTAGTGTGCATGTGTGTGTGTGCCTTCTGTGGAAGGTTGGGTGCTGGGCTGGCACCTCAACACTGTAAAACACCACTGCCAATCATGAGCAGACAGGTGATCCGCTGTGGCGACCCCTAACCGGGAAAAGCCAGAAGAAGAAGTACCAGATCCCTTACAACAGTGGCTGACTGGTGGGGTAGATCTCATATATGGTAAGTTAAACTGTTTTATTTACCAAAATGAGCTATACTACATTTGTTTCACATTTAATTTCAGACCATTGCCCTTGCAAAAATTGTTAACTTGGTCTAAGCCATGTTGGAGTAACTATGAGTCAGTTGAAGACTGAATAACAAAACTCAATTAACAATCATTTGCAAACAAAGCTAACCATAGGCCAGAAGTGCTGGCCCAAAGATCTGACAAATATATGTCAAATGGTAGAGGGTCCAAAACTGAGCATGTAGTACACCACTGGTAAGTGGTAACTGATTTGCTTTCAGAAGTGGCACCTGCTAGTTTAACCATATGGGTACTGTCAGACAACCAGTCAGCCATCCATCACACAATATAAGGATTTATATTCAGATTTACAAGTCTGTCAATAATGTTTGCATGGGGAATAGTGTCAAAGGCCTTGGCCAGGTCTTGATATGCTTTCTGGACTGCATAACCTGTGTCCACTGATTCAGTTACCTTTTTCAAATAAATGAATGAGGTTAAAGAGGCATGACCTTCCTTTGGTAAAACCAAGTTGATGTGGGCCCCGGATTGAGAGATTTTCAAAGTACAGATTAATGAAGTCTGAGAAAATGCATGCTACAGTTTACATATGAAGCTAGTGAGGCTAATGTGTTTATAGTTATCAGGGTCTGTGGCTGGGACACCCTTGTAAAATGGCATTACAAGTCATTTTCTAAGTTTCAAGAATGCAATGAGTAGAGAGGTTTGGGTTAAAGAGTTTAAGTAGGGATTCAGACAGGCCATATCTGGCACTGATAATCAGGCAACCTGATGTTGTCAGGGTCCATGGATGAAGTATTATTAGTTTTTGAAAGGCCTGAGAGAACATGTTCCATAGTAATTAACCATGGTGGCTAGGATTGTGGAATGTGTGGGATAGCTACAACCTTAGTAGAATAAACTTTGTACTAAACTTGTTAACTCGGATATTTGCTATTTCCTTTGGATCAGAGGGAGTAGTATTAGTGTGGACTAGCTCTGAATATTGTTGGGTGTTAATTATTAAATTCCTGAGATGGTTAAAGAAATATTTGCAGTTATTTTTGGTTTTAATGGCTATTTTATGTTCATACTCAACTCTGAGCTTCCTAAGGGTTCCCTTATGATCTTTGTGCTATGATGTTAGGGTATGTAGAATTAAATCTCTTATGAGCATTAAGCAGTTTCTCATCTTGTTACATATTTTATTTATATGGGTATTCTGCCACTAAGGTTTTGTTTTTAATCTTTTTTTTATATCTGTTGTAGATAGGGACTGCCTTATCAACACAACTGTTTAAGTGGGAGTAGAAGTCAGAGGCAGATGTAGCAGCTTTAGCAACAGGATCCCTCAGAGGAGGATTACAGCAGAACTTAAGTCATCAAATAACTGAAGAAAGTTTGCTTTTCAGAAATCCCTGAACACAGAGCTATTTTCAAGGGAAGTACTGCCAGTTTTAAAGAAAAAGGTGACTAAATTATGGATTGATTTAACAAGGCATGATGATGCACATGGAGCTGTGAAAGAAGTGGCCACACTTTTGAGGACTAGAGCTAGAATACTGGGTCCCCTAGTAGGGTGGTTAACTATTTGTGAAAAAGAGTTAGTATTTATATTGTTAAGGAAGCACTAGACATGCTGTCAACCAGTTTATTAATGGATAGTTGAAGCCCCCCAATAAGAAGGTTTTGTTTAATGGGAAATTCATTTGATGTGATAAGATAGCTATCATGTTCAGAAGGGGACAGATAGGTTGTTCTTTACCTGACTATGAAGTATTAATTAGTCTTGTTTAGGGTGATTTGGAATTCTAGGAATTCATATGTGGTGTCCCCCGAAATCTGTTGTGAGGTGATGATAACCTTGACAATCACTAATTCCTCCTCACAATTGCCAGTGGGTCAGAAGATGTGCTAGGCATTATACTCAGGAATAGAGGGACAGCCTTCATAGCACTTAAACCATGCTTCTGTAACTATAAATATATTAATGTGTTTAAGTTGTAGGAAAGCCTGAAGTTAGGGCATTTTTGGTAAGACACCTCGCACTGAGTAGATCCACATTAACATGTTAGAAATTAATATTTACTATGTTGGACTGGCCATCAGATGGACACAATGGGGACAGCAAAGACTTTAGAGTTAAATGCCAACCCTGGCAAAGCAGGAAGACTTGTCAGCCATCTCATCCCAAGCTGATATATACTGGATTTCCCCTACAATGACACCAACTGTATAGCCAGTTATGAAAGGCAATTATCTTGTCTTTAAATTGCAGCATAATTCTGGTTTATGGCAAAATACCACTCAAGACCAGTGTATTTCCTGCCTCAGACACATAGCTCAATCATGTCCTTCTGCATGTCTCTTTGGGTAGAGCATCTAAGATCATTCACCCTCTTGTGGACCACTAACTGGTCATAATCATATTTGTCTGGATGGGGGGGGGTCTAAGAGTTGTTACAACCCAGATCCTGGCTCCAGAAAGATGGCTAGCTGTCACCCTGTCCTGTTTATTGTAATGACAAGGTTTAGGTCCCTAGACCATGTTGCTCAGAGGGATTGGGATTTCTTTAGGTGTAGCATGTCCAACAGCTATGGGTTTAACATAGCTTTATATGTTAGGGAAAGATCTCCTCGGAGTAGGTGATATGCTACAGAGTAAAGTTGGAGTTTTTTGAGACGGTCAGTGTAGGGCATCTGTTTGAGGCCAGTAATCCTTTTTGTGAGGCACTTCTGTGACCTTTCCAGCTGCTGCAGATGTCTTGTGAGGTACATTCCAAAAGGGGCGTTGTACTCTATAATGGGTCTAATGAGTGCCGAGTAGAGGGGAACAATGACCTCTTTTTTCCTAGATGAGAACCCTTTTGTGATGAGTCTTTAGCCTGGGAGGCTTAGGCAGTGTTTACTTAACAACCTCAGCATAAGATGATTTCAAAGAAGTGGTCTGTACTGTATGTATTTATGTGCTGTGCTTACTGAATGTGTTCTGAAGTAAGAGGGTAGTGTCCAAGTTAAGTAAATACCTGCACCTCTCACAAATTGAATCACTGAGAGGTGGCAACAGAGAGTTTTCAGTTAGTATGAGGAAGTTATTACAATACCTCAAAATACCTAATGCTGTTAAGCAGAAGGGGAAACAGCTGACTGAGACTCCATACTGTCCAGTACAGATGAAGGGGTATAGGAGAGTATAGGAAAAGGATTAAGACTGTCCGGAAAAGGTAATAAACTAGGATATGACTAAGGAGAAAAGAATGAGCTGTGACTACTGCAGTAGTCACAATGTGAAAAAAAGAATTGTAAAGGTGGCAGACTATGTAGGGTCAAAAAGGAAATCAGTATCAGTGGCAAATTCAACTCATGGTCTAATGTGGTTTCTAGCTGGCCTGGAAAAACAATGAAGCATGGGCTATCTAACTCAGTGGATCTGGATATAATACCTGTGACAGGTACTGATAATGTAAATGAGTAGTTTCAAGTGTAGTAACAGTACAGCAGTCAGTCAAATAATAAAGGTATATCACAAAGGTGACCCTGTACTCTCTACTGTGGTAAATGTAGAGCAGTAGCTTTAAATACTGTAATGCTATAATAATTAGAAGAAGCAGAACTTCAGCAATACCAGTGATCAAAAAGTACAATTGGTTACTGAAATAATAAGTACATTTGTTTTATATATCCAGTATGAGAAAAAGACAATGATGCAGTATTATCATAAATAATGTCAGTAGTGACAGCACTGAAGTAACAAGGTACAATTGTGCAGTATTATTTCAACTTAATACCACTACAGTCAGTAAACCAAAAGTGAACAACAGTACAATGTCAAAGAGCAAAAGTGCAATGCCATTTAAACCCCAGAACACATCTGCAGAACAAAAGTACTAATTACAATAATGTGCTCATTGAAAGTGTTGTTAGTAAGTTAGTAAGAGACTTGATGTTCCTCTATGAAATTAAGCAATATAAAATCAGTCACAGCAGTGTGACAATGTTGTGAAAAAGAAGGTATTTATATGTATATCACATAGAATAAAGATTAGAGGTCCTCTTATCTGATGTAGACATGCATATTCAGTTGTTCTTGAAAATATATGTTGCATATACATGGGAATTGAAAGACTATTTGTAAAGAAGAGCAGACAATCTGAATATAAAATAGTTTTACATTATTAGTAAGAGTTACTTATTGTTTGTGTGTAAGTTAATATACTGTTAACAGTAGAACTCCTTACTGGTTGTGTATTTGTGTACACACTACCTTGTGAATTGTGACTGTAAAAGTTCAGTTTAGATAATTTGTTGCCCTGAAATAGCCCATGATAAGGATGCCAAATACGTGAAATTGGCTTGTGAGAAGTGTTTTAAAGTATCAAATACCACCATTTTGTAAGCAAAAACTTTACTTGTTAGTTTGCCTTTCTCTGGTGGCAAATGAAAGATTTGTTGTGGGTATCAGTGAGTTGATTGAGAGGGGGCAGCAGAGTTTTAGAAATTCTAAACATGAAGGTAACTTGTATGCAGAGATTTAGATCAAGAAACACCAAGTGTAAGGTTTTGAAAGATTTGATGGATAGTGAAGGATGACAGAATATATGACGCATTAACCCTGTAATCATGGGTGAAATACATTCTGTATGACCTGGGGGACATGATGTTCAGGAAGCAACTCTAATTCCTTTGGTTACAGAACTACATTCCTGTAAAGAAAGGGCCATATATCTAGTATAGAGATGGTATGCATCTTTTACATATATTCTGTGTTTTTTTTCTTATGCACTATTGGCTAGCTACTATACCCATATTGTGCCATGGCAAGAAAAGTGACCTGGAGTTCCCACTGGTTATATACAACACAGAGTTATCAATAGCAGGTTAAATTCCTTATATCATCAGTATGCATTATGTTTCTTCCTTTTGTGGCATTTTTTTCATTTTACGAATCTGGGAGCACCATGTTTCAAACAAATGCATTTATTTTATTTAGGATTTGGAAGTAAATAATCTCTTTTTTTAATTTGTCTCATCCCACTGTGATGTATTAGCATTTTAGCTATTATTATCATATTTCAGGAAGAATCTTCACCAGTTGGATTACAGCATGTGCCATTTGATGTTACAGTTTTGTATGCACCTAAAATAATGCCATAAAGTTACTACTATTTTATAAAGATTTGTCACATGTTAGGGTTTAATCTGTGAAGGACCAGCTCAAGTGTCCCAACTTGTTGAGGTTATAGAGATTGTACCTACAGATAAAAATAAGCATGTTCTATTGAAGAAGCATGGTCACTGGATGTGTGACAGAATATTTTGAGCAGGGCAGAGGAGACTTCACACTGGTAAAGACATAATCCTTACAACGTCTATTGGGACTGTCCCATCGACTCCTTCCAGAGTCATAGTTGGTATAACTTTCATATCAGGCACCACTCTGTTCAACTCAAAAGAGTATTTTGAAGTTCTTTGGATTATTATGAATTTAGATATTCAGCACCTTATCCAGTTATTATATGGGGACACTTGAGTGCCCTTTGAATTCCCTGGAGACCTTTACCTCCCCCACAACCAGAGATAAAGAAAGTACAGTTGTGTAAGTACACTTACCATAAAAGTAGATGTTTGACTGATCACTGCTGCAAAAGACTAAGCTACATGGAGGATATAAAAGCCAGACAGTTTCCAAAGCCTCAAGGTACCTTCCATGTGCCCAAACCATTAGCTCGTGTTGAGCTGACTAAAAAGACAGCTTTGGGCACAAAGCTCTTCAAATCGTTCATGCCAATTAAGAGAGTGAGGTTGAGCCCCAGGAGGACATTGTTAAGGACAACAAAAAAAAAATAAATAACTGTCCACACCCAAGCATAAAAACACACCAGAAAACAAGAGGGATGGAGAGAGGGAGGGCTACTGCAGAAGTAATCATTTGAACATCTACTGTTATAGGAAGTTTACTTCCACAGCTGTACTATGTTCTTCATATTGATCACTGCTGCAGTAGATGAAGCTATATGGGTAGATAATCATAGCTTAAAACAACTAGTAGGTGGATGCAAAAGGCTACATGAGCCTTGGAGATGGAACTAGTAAAGCTTGACCTGAACCTGGATAAGGAATCTAGCTTGTAATGCTTTGTAAACATATTTATAGAGAATCAAGTTGTTGCTTCTAGAATACTTATATTGTCCAACCCTTTCCAAAAACAACACAGATGAAGCCAAGGCCCTGGTGGAATGCACCATGACCCTGACTAGAATAGTTTTATTGTGGTGGAAAAAACAAAAAGTATTAGTAACTTTATGGCATTATTTTAACAACTATCTGGAAATAGTCTGCTTTGACACAGGTCATCACAAGGCATGAACACCTGATCAGAAGTTCTGTAAGATTTTGTTCTGTCAACATATTACCCAAGTTGTCTGAGTTTCTTTTCTCCCTCATTTTGGGGGTTCAGGAAAGAACACAGGGAAATGGCTATTTTGAATTGAAGTAAAGCCGGATACCACTTTAGGCAAAGAATAAGGATTATTTCTTAAGGAAACCTTGTCCCTATAGAAAATGAGGTGGGGCTGACTCACCATAAGAGCTTGCTACTCAGATACTCTTCTTGCAGCAGTCAGGGCAACTAGCAAAACTGTTTTGCATGTAAAAAACTTCAGGTCAGTGAGATGAGTTGGTTCAAATGAAGCAAATGTTAGTGTCTCTAACACAAAATTAAGATGCTAATGAGAAGTCATGAGTTTTCTTGAAGGTCTGTTATGCAAAACCACTTTCAAAAATATTTTTATAGATTCATAGGTTGGTACTAGGCTATTGGCCCTAAGGCCTATACAAGGCTAGCCATAACAATTCCCTGGCTATTTCTTCCACACTATTTACTTCCCTGGACCCCTGTCTAGCAGGGTGACTGACGTGATCCCCGGGGTGAATTTCCTTTCTCCCATCCAATCATCAAGGTTCCTTTTGAAGAGGGCCAAAGAGGCACTCTGCTTGACGTGTATGGGCAGTCTATTCCAGAGTCTGGGGAGTCTCTGGGTCAGGAACCTATCCCTCCAGCATGTTTTGTTTATTGTGATGACAAGGTTTAGATCCCTGGAGCATGTGCCTCTGAGCGGTTGGGATTTCTTTAAGTGTAGCATATCCAACAGCTCTGGATTTGACATGGCCTTGTATGTTAAGTAGAGATCGCCTCTGATTAGATGATATGTGAGCTAGAGTTTTTTTTTTTAAGATGATCAGTATAGGGCATCTGCTTTTGGCCTGTGATTCTTTTAGTGAGGTATTTCTGCGGCCTTTCCAGTTGTTCCAGATGTCTTGAGAGGTTCATACCATATGGGGCGTTGCATTCTATAATGGGTCTAATGAGGGATGAGTACAGTGGGACAATGACCTCCTTTATTTCTGGATCAAAAGCCCTTCATGATGAGGTGTGCCACATAGAAGGATTTCCTGACTGTTGTGGCAATGTGGTTATCAAAGGTGAGACCACTCTCCACCTGTGTCCCTAAGTCTCTTATCATATTTTTGGTGTTTAGTGTACTGCCACCTATGTGGTAATTCATGGGTACATGTTTTTTCCCAACGGGGATAACTATACATTTCTTGGCATTGAGCTTGAGCCCATGTATCTGGCACCAAGCATCTGTTTCTGTAAGACCCTTTTGTAGAGTATCACATCATTTGGGGATTCAATAATAACTCCCAGTTTGCAGTCATCTGCGAACTTTATTAGCTGAGTCCCTTAGTGTTGGCCTATACTTCAGAGAAGTAGATGCCAAACAAGGGCAGTCCCAGGACTGAACCATGAAGTACTCCACTTGTCACTTGTCTGGAGCTGGATTTGGAGTTGGCTACTTTTAAAGTGTGGGTTCTGTCAGTACGCCAGTTGGCAACCCATCGAGTGACGTAGGGATTGATGCCCAGCTTAGTAAGTCTATCTATGATTCCACAGTGGGGGATGGTGTCAAAGGTTACAAGGGAATGTCTTAAAAGATGGGGATCCATGGCAGACATGCTGAAATGGCCAATAAATGAACCATGATAGAGGAATAAGACAGGCCATAGGAAAGTAACTCAAACAATTATTTCAAAACCAAAAGAAAGATGAGCCCTGAATGGGGGCTGGTTATGTTGTTGGCACCAACTAGAAAACTGTTTCCATTTTCTAATATATGATGCTCTAGTAGCAGACTTTCTTCCCTCCATTAGTACCTGCTACAAATCCTCAGTAAACAGTTACCAAAAAGAAATTAAGTCCCTATCATCCAGGCAGACATTTGAAGTGGTATGGGTTCAGGATGTATCACATAACCCTGTACTTGTGAGTAGTAACTGTCCCTGACCAATTTCAAAAAAAGGGAAAAACACTGCTAAAATGGCCAGAAGGGAGTCACCATGATGTTCTTAAGGGATTTCTTTGGAACCTTCAGAAGTACCCCAGATATTAGTAGAAAGGGTGGAAAGGTATACAGGAACATTCCTCTCCAAGGAAAAGAAAAGGCATCTGTCTTCCTGGCCTTCTTGCATGGAGTCCTGGAGAAGAGTTTTGCCAGTTAGTTGATCAGTGAAGAGGAAAAAAAGGTCTGCTTGAGGAACCTTACCTGCCAGTACCTTGTGATCTAGTTTATGTTCATGAGGGTCTGCCATTGCCCTGCTCATTTTATCTGCCACACAATTTTGCTCTGATGGAATGTAGGTACTACTAGGAAGCCTGTAGAGTGAGATTATACCATGAAGCTATATCCTGTGCTAATATAGCTAGTCTCCATAGGGGGTAGGACCTGGTTCACCATTGATTGTTTATGTACCACAAAAAATATTTTGTCTGTAACAACCTGAAGGGGTCTTGCGGACCAAAGGTGATTCACAGACTTGAGTGCCTTGATAAGGACAAGCATGTGTTTTACATTTATGTGCTTGTGTCTGTCTGTGTTTCCCAGATACCTTGTCATTTTATCTCCCTAGACACTGCTCCCCTAGCAATGTCACAGCATCAGTGGTGACTGACTGCTTTGAATTACAAGGGGAGAAGTAGAGATCTGGATTCAGGGTAATTGATGCCTCCATCAAGTGAGTTCTCCTTTCACAAATCTCAAAACTAGAATGTGAAATGATAATAAGTGTTGGTGTTGGGACCAAATAGACCAGATATCATTGTATTTTTCTTATGTAGAGTTTTGCCAGAGGTATCATCCGAATCATAGATGCCAAGAGACCCAGAATTCTGAGGTATTCTCTCGCAGTGACTGACGTCCAAGTGAAAAAAAACCTGGAATAGATACAAATATAGATCCATTTTTTTCCTGTGGAAGAAAAGTTCATTGCACTTAGGCATCTACCAGATATTCCAGGAACACAATGCTGCATGATGGAATCAAAAAACAGACTTGAATGTTTTCTTGGTGTTCTAGCAGCATATATCTGTCACCCAACTGAGTGATTCCTGATATTTTGATAATACTCTGAAAAGATACACTAGTCATTTAAATATAAACAAATGAGAATACTGTGATGCTTACAATGTGCTATAAACTGGGGCTAAACACTTTGTGAACACTCTTGGAGCACTGGATACCCCAAAGAGTAAGGCAGGGAACTGATAATCTGATCCAGACACATACAATCTTAAGAATTGTCTGAAGTCAGAATGGATAGAAATGTGATAAGCAGCTTTTAAATCTAAGGTAACAAAAAACTCAAATGAGGAAGAAGGGGTAAAACATTCTGCAGTGCAAACTTTTTGAACTTAAGCATTATTATCAACTAGTTAAGGAAAGAAAGGACCAGAACTGGTCTCTGGGCATGGTGTTTTTTGGCACCAGTAACATTCTAGATTATAATTCTCTTCCCCACTATGAAGGAAGAGATGTTTCTATTACTTCTTGAGAAAGCATACGCTGTAAGACAGGACAAAACAGAGGAACTTGGTATGATGGATGTGGAATAATCCCCGGGAAAAGAAGGATTTCTTCTCACTGCTATCTGTACTCCTACTGAATCAGTCTCAGAGTCCATTTGACTAAAACAATCTGTTGCCAGTGACACGAATGGAGATACAGACTATCTGGAAGAGAAAACTGCATGATGGGGAGGGGGGGGCAAGGTCCTTTACATAGTCATTTTGACTTATTTGACTATTATTTGTTTTTTCTTTTCTTCTTTTTTTTTGGAGGTGGGGGTGATTTCTTTTTGGAACATCCTTGGCATTGTTTTCTAAATGTCTGCTTCAGAGGATTTTGCTGAAACTGTTACTGTTTTGTTCTTGCCAAAACTGGAGGAGGAAGTAGAAAAGCCCTTAGAAAATGTAGACAAGAAGCATACCTCTCAACCTCTTTACACAGGAAACCTGGAGAAAGCTAGAAATAATGGGGGACAAAGACCCAAAAATATGGACAGATTTAAAAAAAATGCTCCTATAAACTTAGAAAATTGCTAGAATAACCGGTTTTGAATTATTATGTATTTTCTGAAATATATGAAGTCTGAAACTCAAATTACTGTCATTATTTAATATTATTTGGTGACTTCAAATTTCAATAATTTGCTAAAAAACAACAGATTTTATGAGAAAAAAACCCCCAAAAATATGAGGCAAAAATCTGGACAGTTGAGAGGTATGTCAAAAAGAGCTAAAAAAATCTGAGATTTTCCCTCTATGCTTACCTCTCTTGCAGTAGTATAGCTAGGGTGGGGCAAGAGAGGCTAGTGCTTTGGGTGCAAACTGTTGGGGGACTGATCAGCTGATTCTGATCTCTCATTAATGCAATGTCAGCTTTAAAAAGCTGGTATTGCATTTGTGGTCAAACCTAAGTGCTAATGTGCTCAGTGTGGGGTCTAAACTGCAGCAACTACTTTACTACAAAATAACAAGTAGTTTGCTACAGTTTTTCTTTTTTTTAACTAAAACATGAGTGCTGTAGTGCTTCATGCATGCAGGTTGTAAACTGTATCAATTATTTGCTACATTTGCAGTAAGCAGTTTGCTACACTTTAGAAATAAGTTTTGTTTAGTTAAACTAACTTAGTGCTCTGTGCAGACAGGGTACAAACTGCAGCAACCAGTTTGCTATAGCTTAATAGAAGACATTTATTCATTCATTTATTTATTCATTTTTAATAAAATAAGTTGAAGTAGTGTTTGGGGCAGGTCACAGAAATAAGGCCCGAATACCTGGGCAGGAGGTGTGGTGTGTCTTTCCTCAGGCCACCTGACTGGTGTACTAGTAGAAGCAACGTCTTTTTTTTTTTTTTTTTTTTTTTCATGGGGGCGCATAGATTGGCTTATTACAGTGAAGTGCTTTGAAGTGCTTTTTTCCCATAAATCTCTGCCCAAATGTGAATTTTATTTTTTACATCCTCTGGGAGGTTTTGAGAAAGAGTCAGGCAAATCTCCTCAACACAGTACCAATTGCAACAGCCACAGAAGTAGTATTTACAGACTAGTACATACACTTTAAATAATAAGTTGTGAACTGAGTGGAAAAAACTAGAGACTACACAAAGCAGATTTTTCCTCATAAGAAGGCTCTGCAGATAAAACATTTGTTATACTTTCAAAATTAGTTGGAATGTACTTTAACATATAAGTCTGATAATTTAAATTTGTAAAAATTAAAGCTGCAGATGCATACACTTTTTCCCAAATTTACCATTTGTTTTAATGTCCTTATCAAAAGGGGAAGGGGTCAAATTAACAAAATGCTTGGCACCAGCCGGATTAACTAAAGTTTAGCTGTTGGGTCAGCTCTGGAATGAGTGAACAGAAATTTAAAAAGACTGTGGAATTTTGTACATTCTTACCTGTTTGTTAGATGCAGCAGGCTGGCTATCAGGGGAACCACAGGCTGTGAAACATATATCCTCCAATGCTGGCAGCACAGGGGGGATGTGAGGAGGTCCTGGGAGTTTCAGTAATGGCATTTCATAGTGTTTTCTGAGGGACTGAGAAATCTCAGTGTTCTCCAACTAAAAACACTGGCACATTCTGGAAATAGTCCCAGAGAAAGAAAATCATTGATAGGGAGATTCAGATTACATGCCCTTCTCTGAGTCTGAATCAGAATTCTGAGGAGAAAATTTGTATTTGTCTCTTCATATTCCTCTCCAGATTTGCAGCCTAGAATCTCTTCCGGAAAAGAGGAATCACTTTTTCTCTTTCCAGAAAACACCTGATAAGAGGGGTCAGTAGCCTATAGAATACTCTGTGCCAGACTTTATAAACTTATCTTATTTAGTGAAACTGAAGTACGAGATATATGATTAGTTTTCTGTTTCTTTTTGATAGGGAAATTAGAGCAAACAGGAATTTTAATGGCAGCAAAATTTTCCCTAGGGATGAGCACAACATTCTGGTTAAGCAGAAGCACTTTCCCTGCCTCTTTTCTTGACACAGGCACAAATGGCTCTCCCTTGCTCACTAAGTGGACCACAACAGCTGTAGAGGACATGGTTAACCCACAGTCCCTAATGGCTGTATGAGTAACACCACAGGTGTCTGGGGAAAAAAAAATGAGTGGTCTGAGGAACCAGCTCAAAACACAGAAACTCCTACCTACACCTCAGGAAATTGCTAAGCAGATGTTGTGACAAAGGCTACTAAGTCAACTTCTTTTCTTTTTGTGACTGGAAGAAGGGTTGACCATAGGACCAGTAGTTTGTTCAATGGTCAAGACAGAAATTGTGCCTCTTTCACAGGGAACCTAAGTTGCACAAACCAGTAAAATTTTAAAACTTGTTTAAAGATAAATAAATAAAAAGACACTTTTCCCAATAAAAACACAGTAAAAATCATTCTAACATACTTTACCAGCTCCAAAAAGTATTTTAATCAGTTTCTCCACAGACAAAAATGGTTTTACAATATTTACTGAATCATTAGGCAAGCTCAACACTGAATGTGCTCCTGGCCAAGATGAACTAAATGGTTTGTTCCTATCTTAAATAAAGGGTTGTATAGAGCCATGTTTGGTGTACCTACTCCAACTAATTTTATACCCTAATTAAGTATCAGAACTGTAAAAAAGGTAATTATTTTGTCCATACTGAAGGGAGAGTATACCACTGACCCAGTATTTATAGGAAATATTTTGATATGGCACTCTTGGAGACAATTCTTACTTATAAGTGGCAGATCATGGACATAAAACAACATGGTTTTAGTCAAGACAGAGCTCATATTATCAAATAAGTTTTAATATAGCTGTGGTGGATGCCCTGACTATCAAATTTCCAGTGGATAGTGCCTTTATAGACTTGGCCAGTGCACTTCCTTCTGTACCTGGCAGAATTATTGTACAGATATTAATGAACGAGTGATACAATCATATATTGTAAAATGGAAAGTTTCAGTACTGATGATCAATAATCCCTCGTTAGAAGCAACATTTCAAATTGCAGTTCATTAGAAAGGGCAGGTCAAAAGGTTCAGGGCTAAAACCTTGATCTTTTCAATGTTTTCCTGACCACTGCTCTGAAGGCTGAAGCAGTTTGGCTGGAAATGTTTGCAGACAATGTTGGTGTAATTGTAGTCATTTCCTTCATAGGACAAACATCAGCAGCAGTAGCATTTTCAGGACTAGCTTGATAATACTCTTGACATTAAGTATTTGCATTTTTAAGTCATAGGTAGATTTTTGGTTCCTTGGGCTGCTGTGAAAACCTTGTCTTTGTGTTGTCTTTACCATTTACTACTGCAGGTGCTGGGTAGTAAGAATAGACCTTGATACCATCTGTGATATTCCAAACAGATCTCACACCTCTTAATTTATACGGTAGCGCATCATGCTGATCTGTAAGACTGGTAATTCTCTGTGCATCATTTCTACAGGAACATGCCAGCAGTTTACAGGTAATATACAATGCATACCTCAAGTGTCTATATGAAGTTTTGCAGACACAGTCCTCAGCTGAATGCTACAGAATATGGAGAAACATGTTGTTTCCTTTTGTCTTGCAGGAATGGTGAAGTAGCTTGTAGACATTCCTCAGGGTTGCAAATCTGCTAGTAGTGTTTGGTGAAACATTCTGCATCCATATTTCTATACATACACCAATCAGTCATGATGAGATGACATATATTAATTAAATGCCCTTCCACTCCTTCAGTTGCCCAATGGCTAACACTGACAGCAGCAATTTCACTCTTTTAATTTCTTCAAGTCTTTTGTGTTTCTAATACCATGACGGGAATGAACTCCATTCCTAAGTCAAAGTACGATTAAATTTCATGAAATTAGTATTGTTTCAATCTTTGATGTCAGTCAGTAGGGCTCTTTGCAGCACCTGTAATGTGCCCAGTAAGGACTCCTTCTGCAATTCATATGGAGATACATGGATTGTTAACATATCTAAATATGATTGTAAATTCTTTTTTATAAGACCCATTGCTCCTACTACTATTGGAACTGGCGGGGTAGCTTTCTTCCACATTGCTCTCATTTCTGCCTGCAGATCATGATATTTTATGATTCTGCGTCTCTCTGCATGCAAGACACTGTAGTCACTGGGTGTGGCAATTTCAATGATCAATGCTACTCCTGCTCTTGTCATCTTTTCTTGGACCACTATATCCAGTTTTCTAGCAACTATCTTTTGAAGTGTTGGTAATGGATGATCCCATGTGATGTAGACGTCTTCATTTTCTATGATGCTTTGTGGCTTATATTTCTAGTGTTTTTCAGCCACTTCAGTACCATAATGTTTGCACAATCCCCAGTGCAACAGTCTTGCCACATTATTATGGCTTTCAGTATACAGTCCTTCTGCCATTAATTATGTCGCAACCAGCAACAAGGTGTGTAACTGTTTCCAATTCAGTTTTACAAAACCTACATTTGTCTGTTTCTCCCACATGTTCAATGGACTTTATAAACCAACATGTATGCAGCCCACTATCTTGGGCTGCACATATTAAATCTCTTGGTTTGAATTTGCCTCTCCTTAACCATTCCTGTGTTCATTCCTGATCAACATGAGGTTCTTCCAGAAGTTTTCTGTACTTGCAACTATATTTATGCATTTTCCACATCTCTCATCTTCTCATCTGATCCTTCACCTTATATTCTTTCTTTTGCTTTTTGGCACATTCAGTTGCTGCCTGATTTTTATCTACTTCTGGTTTTATTTCCATTCCTTCTTGATGCTGATAAGCTTCTGCTATATTAAGCAGAGAAGTCATCTTAGATTTATTCTCCTCATGTTTCAAAACTTTCACTATGGTTGGGTCTTGTGAGGTCAGTAGATATGTGTGGAGTCCCACAATTGCAGATCTATACATTTTTAATCAATTTCAAGGAGGCCCATCCCTTCTTCGGAACGGGGAGTATATAATCTTGGTATGCACTGATTTTAATAAATCATTTGGTGAGCATGAAGCATTCTTCTTGTTTTCCTATCTAATCTATCCAACACATTTTGGGGAGAGTCAAATACTCCAAAACTGTTTTCAGGATTAATTTAAGTCTTCTGAAGTATTCCTTACTGTTTTATTCACATTTGTTCGTGTTTTATTGTTGATCTTTCATCAATTCCCAAATATTTATACACTCCTTCTTACTCGAGTTCTTTTATATCACATTCTTGTCCCAAATGAATGTTTTCCTGATGTTACAGTTTTCCTGCTTTAAAAGTTGCTTTTGCACATTTATCAAGACCAAATGTCATTCTTATATCATCTGAAAACATTTTGACAACTTGCAGTAGTGCTTTCAGTTATTCATCTGATGAGCTATACCATTTTAAATCATCAACAAAGAGAACGTGAGAAGAATTTACACATTATTGTTTTCTAGGAGCCAGATTATAACCATGGCCTAAGCTGTTGAGTAAACAGCTTAATGGATTAAGGGCAAGCCAGAATGGTAACAAGGACAGAGAATCACCCTGTAATATCCCCCTTTGAATTTTTATCCCTTGGATAACAATTTGTCCTTTATCATGGCTTAATTGCAAAGTGGTCTGCCACTGTTTCATGGTCACTGTAAGGTAGTCGATCAGTGTGGGGTGTATCTTATACATTTTTAAGCACTCTTCTTCCCCTTCAATGAATGTTCCATGAGACTTTCTTTCATTGCCCTTTTGTTCTACTGCCATAATTGAGTTTTCTAAATGACTACAAACTTTGTCGGCATCAATTCCTGTGTATAGTTTATACATCGTCTGAAGGCAAGTTATTGGTCTATAGTTTTAAGGGTAGCTTGCAGGTTCACTCTTAAGTAGGAGCATTGTTTTGCCTGTTATTTGCCAGGTTGGTGTCTGTTCTGGGTGCGCATATAAATAGTTCTTACTCATGGCTAAATCTTTGTGCAAAGATGTTAATACTTTTAACAAGAAATTAGGTACTGCTACTAGGCCTTTCGAGGCTTTTCTTAACTTTGTTTCAATCTCTCTAGTGTTTACTTCATCCCATTTCATATCCTGTACATTTAAACTTCTTATTCTTTCTTTTACTTCTTCTATCCATTTAGCATATTTGTTATGTTCCACAGGATTTCCATAGATACTTCTCCAAAATGTATCTATTTCTTCTTTTTTTGGCAGTCTTTCAATTCCTTTTACCTTATTTCCCATTTCTCTATAAAACCATTTTGGGTCATCAATAAATTGCTTATTTTGTACTTTTCCTTTATATTTATCTGCATATCCTCTAAGTTTTCCCTCCTGTGCTGAAATTTTTAGTTTATTTGCGATACTGCATTATAGATCCTGTTCTGTTCTAATATTTCGCATTGCTTTTATCACATATATCTTTCCTAGTATTTTTGCTGATCTGTTCCCTCTTCTATAGTTTTCTAACAGTGACACTTCTTGTCTTAATTGTTTTATAATTTTCTCTATTTGATAGTTCCATGATGGTATTCTATTTCTCCCCTTCCTTTCAACTTCTCTGTGTTCTTGTGGTAGAACTTTATCAGTTATGAATTTAGCTGCACAGTAATATATCCTGTTTACTTCTGTTATATCACATGTGTCTCTATGAACAGTCCTAATTACAGTGTTCATTTATTTTATCAGACTTCTGACTTTTTGGGTTTTATTGACCTTCTGCAGTCTATTTCTTTCATTGATCTTGATATATCTGTCCATGTGTATTAAATCAAGAAATTCTTCTCTTAGCTCATTTTCTTCCAAACTGAGGGCCTACCCCTTGCTTTCCAATTCCTGCGGGCATTCCATAGAAGGCTCTATAGCATCTTCCTGTGACACAGTCTCATCAATTTCATCCTGTGATGTCCATTGCTCTATCATATGGGAACTGAATGGCTTATCACTCCTTGATATTGACTACTTCAGAGGTTCCACATCTTCCTGTTCCTTCCCTTGCTGTCTAGCTTTAAGTGAACATTTATACTGGTTTCCAGTGAAAGCTGCAAGATATCTTCATATGACACTTGAACAATTGCTTCCTGTTCCACTAGTTTCCCCTTAATTTTGATATCCATTACTCTAGCCTGTTTTGGTGCTTTCTGAATTAAGTTTTCTACACAAAATCATTCAATTTGCAGGTACTCCATAACCTCAGTTTCTATTTCTTTAACTTATCCATTGCTAATCTCTTTTTCTACTTTTCCTCTTTGTCTTCTTATTTGTTGCATTGTAAAGTTTTCCATGTCTGGATTCCTTTGTCTGTATTTCTCTTCAAATATCTTTGGTGCTGCTCTTTTTGTATTGGTTAGTTTTGCTTTCTCCTTTTCATAAATATTACACCATATTAAATCTCTTTTTCTTTCCCATGTCCATATTTCTTCTTTAGATGTTTCCTGATCTTCCTGTTTCTCCCTGCTTTGGGGACTCACTCCATCCTGTTGTGCTGTAACCCATGTTAGACCTTCTACATCAAATCCTTCACTTCACAGACACTCCATAACTTCAACTTCTATTTTTTTAACTTCCACTTTACTGATCTTCTTGTCTATGTTCCATCTCTGTGATATTATTTTTTTATTGTGAAATTTTCCATATCCAAATGCATTTGCCTGTATTTATCTTCAAATACTTTTGGGGCTGCTTCTTTACATTGATTAATTTGGCTTTCTCCTTTGCACCATATCAAATCTCTCTTTCTTTCCCATGTCCATATTTCTTTTTTATACTTTTCAAATATGTCTTGGTTTTGTTGTTTATATTTTTGCACTTCCTCAGATGCTTCTTTTTCCAAACATATCAAGGTTTCTTGATCTATATACTGTTTTTCACAAATCTGTTGTATTAATGAACACACATTTTCATTTGAAGCTTCTGACAGTTTTTTATTTTATTTATTTTATTTTACATTTGTTTACCGGGCTAGTCTAACTGGATACATGTCCATTTTCAGTAGAGGCCCGGGGAGAAAAGCTCCTAGGTAAATACAGTTAATTTAACTAATTTCTATGAATCAAACATATAAACAAAACAATACAAAAAAAAAGCATAAAACAGACTGAATTACAGGATAATTATAACACTTCTAAGTAAATTGTCAGTATAGAATTCAGTCTTAAAAGTAGATGCAGTTAATATCCCAAAAAACAAAAAATATATATATATATATATATTTTTTTTTTCCTGAAGGGAAAGAAGGGGAAGATCAGAGTATAGGGTGACTATAGAGCTAGTCAGGTTTGGAGCAATGACATAGCCAGTGAGATTTGAGATATACTTTCAGATTGTTTTTGAAACTGGACAGTGAGGGAAGTGTAGAAATATCATTTGGTAGAAGATTCCAGGCTTTCCCTACTGTATTAGAAAAAAGAGAGACTTTTCTTGCAGAAGTATTTTTCTTTCCTCTAATTTCTCTCTTAATCATTTTGTATATCTTCTGTCTGGAAATTCTGGTCATTTTGCATAATAGTAACAATATATAATTTCTTTCTTATCCTCAATAGTCCACTTTATTGTCTTTATGGCTCTTCTTTGGCCAATCAATTTTTGTGATTTTTGTGGACTGCTACTTCCTTCTACAACAGGTGGGGCCATCCTTCCCCTGGGCCTGGCCTGGCTCCATTGTAGGAACATTTCCATATTTTGAATATTCTGCACTTTTCCAGTCCTGGCACCAGTGCGCCTACCAGGATTGGGCACTTTTTTATCCTGGGTCTTGTGCACCCAACTATCTTTTTTAGTTTTTGACCTACTTCTGTCCATGATATATGGTATCTAAATGCAGTCTATATATCAGTATTGCCTTGGTAAGATTTTGTGAAAACAGGGCCAACCTTGTGAAGGTACTCACCAAGACTTGAGGACAAATTCAGTTTCAACACTGCTGCTCTCATTTGCTTGCTGACATTTCATCTCTCCATTCCACTGCGCTCTTGTCTTCTTCATTCTGTTGTGCACTCTGATAATGCCCAAGATGTTCAGGAATAGCAAATAAGTACCCTGTGTTGAGCAGTCACTTGAGGATATATACTAAAATAACACCTTCTAAGTAATTACTTGTACTGCAAAGAAACTGTAAGACTGCTGAAAAAGTCAATCAGAAAGCACAAAAAACTTTTAATGGACTCTGTTTAACAGGCTATTTGGGGCAATCACTGCAGTCCTGTGAGGACACCATACCTGGCTTTGCAAAAATATTGGCTGGCAAGATGTACAAGGCAGAAAGACAAGTATGTACATCAACAGAGCATGGGTTTGGCATCCTAAAGGAGAGTACCATATAACTGAAAAACTTTCAGGAGTGATCCAGTTTTCACTAGAAATGGCAGAATAGATAGTCCTAGCTTACAGCATATTCCACAAAGTCCTCCAACAGCAGAGATGATCAACTTGACAGCACATGGCATAGGAGAAATAGGACAGTGGTGCACAACAGAATGAAGAAGACCAGTGTGCAGAGGAAGTAGCAATGCTGATGTGGTGCTCAGTGGAAGCAGCAACTCCATGGTGCGGTATTATCTCACATTTTGTGGACCATTAAGCTGTATTCCACATTGCAGATGGCTATGTAATATGCATCATGCTAACATTTCAGTGATATGGCCAAGACCATTATTAATACAATAAATGTTATACATGTTGGATTATATATATGCACCTGTAAGACTCACAGATCAATGTATGAAACAAAATCATATCTTGTGGACTAATTTGGAACATTTTGTCTGTGCACCATTCTGTAATATGCAAATTAACAGTGACCTACTCATTGGTGAGAATACACCATCTGTGCACGTCCAACCAAGTATAAATACGTGTCTATCTTTATTAACTCTACTGAAATATAAGCTAGTATACCTGGTCATTTAGTAATTACTTCATTGTATCCTATGCCTTTCACATCATTATATGTTAAATGCTTGATTCTGATTACTGCCCTTCATAAAGCAAATATTTGACATTAATGTGCTAAAAAAAAAAAAAAAAAATATATATATATATATATATATATATATATATATATATACAGATATATATATTTATATATATGCACATATATATATATATATATATATATATATATATATATATATATATATATATATATATATATATATATATATATATATTGAATTGTGACTGTGCTAATTAGCATTAGGAGTACACAAATTTATATCAATTAATGGTATGCAGTAAAGATCTATTTACCCCTTCATAAGATCTATTTACCCCTTCATAACCCTTCCAGGTATGGACTTTACATCAAGGAGAGAGAACAGTAGATCTCATTATCTGGTGTGAGAGTTAAAACCTGACTTAGCCCATACCCAGTGGCATCAATCTGATATAGAAGCCCTGTACTAAATTGTCATGATCAAACATCTGTAAACTTTCACCAACACAAATACACTGCCATGAGCAGTCTCATGTTGCACTGACATTAGCAATGCCTTTAAAACCCCAGGCACTCTCAGTGTGTCCACATTCCTCTCTATCCAGGTAAGGCTAGTCTGTGATCAGTAAGAATGCCTGTAACGTCATTCTCATTGTTACCCTCACAACATCTGCCCAGACCTGCCCGACTTGGTGTGATGGACTGTAATATGATACCTCAGTGCATGACATGAATGTCGTTACTGCTCAGAATCCATGGTAACAGCTGGTGCATATGTGGCACACTCTCATCAAACACAGCAGGAATAGAGCTACAGTGCATAGGATAGGCAAACTTAGAGCATTAGAGTAGTAGTGTAAGGCACCAATCAAGTCTATTTATTGTCACTACTAAATACAAGATTGTTAACTACACTTCCCATAGTAAACTTCCATCCTAGACATTGCACAGCTATGTGGAAACGTAGGTTAATTCAAAATGAACACAATCATGGTTTCCCAGCTTACATCATCAGTGACATACCTAATATGTCAACTAACAGTCACTGCATCAGTGGTAAGGCCTAGAATATGTGCTGTGCTGCACCTGTGATTAAGGCCTAGAACACGTGTTCTGCTATGCCTGTGATATAGGCCTAGAACATGTGCTCTGTTACACCTGTGATTAAGGCCTAGAACATGGGCTGTGCTAGGCCTGTGATTGTACAGTTTACATGCGTCAACTACATGTTATCTGAAACCCCTCCTATTTCAAGTGTTGACTAGTAAAGCAGTGGCCCTCACTTAGTTACTATGTACCAGTGCAGATAGAGCAGTTTACTTGCACTCAGTCAGTACTAACACATTTTATGATTCAGGTTTAAAATGCTTAACACAGTGCATGCCTGATTTTCTATCTGCATAGTTTTGTCTGAATATATCACTTTTCTGTGCTGCTTTTATATAATACATACAAAACATCTAAACAGTGTTATGTTAAGTGAAAATATGTTTCTTTGCTTTACTAAAAGTGACCCGTGACATTTATTTTAATAAAAGCTTTTAAGTAATTAATTTGATTCGCTTATAATACCTTCTTGCAAGTGGCACAGATTAGCATATCATGAGGTAATGTAGGACTGCTCGGGTCTACACAGTGCTGACAAGCCTATTATGGTAAAGTGTGCACTTGTTTTGCATAACTTCATTTCATGCTTGCCATGTACTAACTGTACTGTGCTTAATGGATAGGAGGTTTTGTTTTCTTTTTTCAGTCTGTACATCTGTGTTAAATACCCTAAGGTATATGAGCTTGTGAAGGAGGGGAACGCAGCTTACAGGGCTAAGAACAAAGCAAAAAAAAATGAAAAGACCAATGGTTAGACCACAGCTGAAGATAAAATGGAATAATCCATGTCAGGAAATAAATCACTTGCAGCTTCACAGTAGTGCCCTTTATAAAACCAAAAGTTGTAACTGAGATGTAGTAGTCAAGGTAGGAAACGGTTCACTTGCAGTTTCACACCACTTTATTAAACAAGAGTAAGCGCTTTCGTGATCTAAGTCAGCTGATCGCTTCTTCAGACTCATAAAAACAGTTAAAACATTGGTATTTAAAATATGGTTCAACCAATGAAAACACATATAGAACTATGACATAGACTAATTAAAATTGCATACATCAGTACATTAATTTGCCTTATATTCTGCATAAGATGAAATAAAATATACATATAACAGACACATTTTATGTAATAATCCATATTACTTAATGTTTTAGTGGTCTGGATTTTAAAAAAGGTTTCAAGGAAACAGCATTGTTCAATCCAGGAGACCTATCTGCCTGAAGTAGTAAAATCCATCTTTGTTCGGCTTCCTCTACCTTATTCCTTATATCACCTCCCCTCTTACTTTTATTTATTATTTCTCAAACCATGAAATTAAAAATATGTTTCCTATCTTCTTCTTCCACATGTTTTGCTAAAGCACTTGTGTCTTTTTTATATCTCTAAGGTGTTCAAGGATACGTTCCTTTAGACACCTATTGGTTTTGCCTATATAAAAGGCATGACAGACAGTGCAGAAGCTGAAATAAACCAAATTTTGTTTAACCCTCTTTTATATAGGAACAAACTGAATTTGAGGAGAATGTTATGTTTATCAAAAGGGATGAGCGATCATGTCCTTTGGACATACCAAACCATGACCATGTAATTATGTATTGTAATTCTCTCTTGACTCCAATTTAATTTAAATTTCCTGAACACTAGCTTGCATATACATACATGCTGCTAGCTACTTGTACTACTATCCACATAGTTGTGTAGTTTATTTATGTGTGTGTCAAATATGTAAACTAACCGCTCTATGTTAGCGTCGTTTAGAGGATACGAGAACACCTTTACCATATTAGGAAGGCTTCACCTCATAATGCCTTAGCTAAGCACGTAGCTCAAGCAGGTCCTGAACATTACTTTTTATTCAGAGTTCTTGAGAACATCAAACCCAATATACGAGGGGGTGACATCAGGAACCATACTGAGAGTAGGGAGAGCATGTGGATAGTCAGATTGAGAGCAGATAGGGGTTTAGGTCTTAATGAGAGAGCCTCCATTAAACCTATGTTAAACAAACGGAGGAATGTTCGTACATTTCAAAACATATAGAAATATATTATAGATATATATTTTTTTGATTTTATATATATATATATATATATATATATATATATATATATATATATATATATATATATACATATTTTTAGAGTATCATTGAGTGTTTATACATATGTTTTAGTATTATAAGTTTTATATATATTCCACTTTAATATGTATTATACTAGTTTTATCTCATTTTTTATATATATATTTTTATGTTTAGATTTTCTCATGAATATATAAATAAGCAGCAGCTTTTGATAGGCTATCAGGAGATGTAATATTTGTATAAATGCAGCCTATATGTTTGAAGGTCTTTATTACATGATCTGATGAAGCTCAGTTGAATGAGTGAAAGCGCTTATCTGACCTGCAGTGGAATTAAAGTTTGGATTTTAACCTGAGGAGTTTGTCTTTCCATTCATTTTTGTGACTCTGTATCACCCAAGTTGCTCCTTTTGGTTTTACTATTATTACTCAAGTTTATTTGGAGCACTGGGCGTTTATCCTGTTCATCAGCGAGTGGTTTGTTTTTTGCTTCATAGTTCTATATGTGTTTTCATTGGTTGAACCATATTTTAAATACCAATGTTTTAACTGTTTTCATGAGTCTGAAGAAGCGATCAGCTGACTTAGATCACAAAAGCGCTTACTCTTGTTTAATAAAGTGGTGTGAAACTGCAAGTGAACCGTTTCATACCTTGACTACTACATCTCAGTTACAACTTTTGGTTTTATAAAGGGCACTACTGTGAAGCTGCAAGTGATTTATTTCCTGACATGGATTATTCCATTTTATCTTCAGCTGTGGTCTAACCATTGGTCTTTTCATTTTTTTTCGCTTGAGGTGTATACCAGGCGTTTATCCAGCTTTTGTTTTCTTTCACGTGTTTCTAAGGACAAATCAGCCCTAAGTGTAGTAAGAGGTAATATGAGGAGGGGTATACAGGAGGCTAAAAGGGGGTATGGCATAAAGTTACAGACCCACTTTGAAGACATGAAGGATGCAAAGAGACTATGGCAAGGCTTACAGGAGATCACTGATTACAAAATCAGGACAGCACAGTGTGAGGACAGCATCAAATTCTTGGACAGTTTGAACATCTTCTTTGGCAGATTTGAGGAAAGAAACAACAGGTTGGCACTAAAGCTACCCACTGATGAGAAGGATGCAGTACTCAGCCTCAGCACAAAGAAGGTAAGAAGAGAGCTAAGAAGAGTGAATCCCAGGAAGTCTGCTGGCCCAGACAACATACTGGGCAAGGTGTTAAAAGGCTGTTCTGATCAACTGTGCCCAGTGCTCAAGGAAATATTTAACACCTCTCTTACCATGGCAAATGTACCCTCGTACTACAAGGAAACTAACACCATCCCACTACCTAAGAAAACCACTCCTTCCAGCCCTAATGACTACAGACCAGTCATTCTGACATCCACTGTTATGAAATGTTTTGAGCGGTTGATAAAAAACATCTTTCATCATGTCTACCTCCTGATTTTGACCTCTGCAGTTTGCATACAGAGCTAACCAAACAACAGCTGATGCCGTATCAGTAGCACTACACATCTCCTTTGAGCATTTAGAGGACAAAGACATCTGTGAGAGGGTGCTGTTCATAGACTTTAGCTCTACATTTAATGCAATGGTACCCATGCAGCTGATAGAAAAACGGGCACATTTAGGAATCAGTAAACATCTCTGTATCTGGATCCTAGACTTCCTGATTGAGACAGCCCAGAGGGTGTGTTCAGGTAAGGACACATCAAAGTGCATCACAGTTAACACTGAGGTTCCACAGGGATGTGTTCTCAGCCCACTGTTATCCACCATCCTGACCCATGACTGCTATGCTAAGCACAAGTCCAGCCATATCATCAAGTTTGCTGATGACGCCATAGTTGTGGGGCTCATCACAAAGGAGGACGAAAGGGTGTACAGAAAGGAGATGACATCCCTGATCAGTTGTTGTAAGGGGAACAACCTTGACCTGAATGTAATTAAGACCAAAGAGATTATCATCGACTTCAGGAAAAGTAAGACAGACCACCCAGTGTTCAGGATCAATGGTGATAGTGTGGATAGGGTTAACAGTACAAAATTCCTAGGTGTGCACATATCAGAGGATCTCATGTGGTTGGCAAACACCAGCCGATTGGTTAAGAAAGTGCAGCAATGCTTCCACTTTTTAAGAATGCTGAAAAAAACTAAGCTTCCTCCTCATATTCTCTCCACCTTCTATATGGGTGCAATAGAGAGCATCCTCACCTGCAACGTCACTGTGTGGTTTGGAAGCTGCACAGTTACAGAAAGGAAGGCACTACAAAGAGTGGTGAGGGTTGCAGAGAAGGTAACAGGTTCCAGACTTTCATCAACACAACATCATTATTGTGCAAGAGGCATCCAAAAGGTCACCAAAATAATACAGGACAATACACATCCTGCACATGCACTGTTTAAGCATCTGGCATCAGGCAGGAGATATCAAAGCATCTGCTGCAGGACTACACAATTCACTAACAGTTTCTACCCTACAGTAATTAGACTTCTGAACTTGGGCACTAGCCTCAAGGGTCTGGATACATAATAAGTATTTTTTTTATTTATTTGTGCAATATATACTTACATATATTCTAAGTAAGTGTAATATTTATTTATTATGTCCATCATCACTATTATTTAACTCACTCAGGTGCAATATTAGACAAATAACTTAGACATTTTAATCCATAGTGTGTATTGTATTACTTTAAGTAGGGTAGTTAATGTAACACAGGATAGGGTATTCTTTTCATATATGAGTGTTGGCAAATGTCTCTGTTCTTTCTTGACTGTATTGAGAGTAGTATTGTATTTGTTAGTTATGTTTATTCCTCTGCTTGTATGTGTTGTTTCAATGTCCTTTGTAATCTCAAGAATTGAGGTGCTGCATGTAATTTAATTTAGGCTACACGTGTGTAGTACTAAATGACAATAAAGTTTACTTTGACTTTGACTTAGAAATGGTTACTTTGCAGCATTAGTATCACAGATTACAGATACTTTGCAAGCTCCATTTTAGATGACAATCATTTCTAGGCAATACAGGTACTTGTGAGGAAAAATGTAGGGCCCACAGTTGGAGTTGGAATTGGACTTTCCATGTCAGATCTCCTGTGGAACCCCCCAGCCCACAACCAAACTTTGTGCTCCTGCTGATGGATTGTTAGGAAGATGTAATGTCATGAGAGCAATTATCTCACAAATCTGAAAGGCATTCCACACAGCAGTGAGCAGTACAGATCTAGGTGGAATAATCTGCACTAATGCCATTCCCACTATGGTATTATGTATCTGGATATGCTTCACAGACAGAGTTTATTGGTGCAGAAATTCCTCGCATCAAGTCTGGTTGTGCTGGGAATACAGCTATAAGATGGGTGTAACTGGAGTGAGGACATTAACTGCACTGAGAAGTATGCCCATCTGAGGGAAGTTACTTGGTGTCAAATGTGTCAATGCTCGTGTCTTATCAGCTGGTGCTGGTGCACATGTGTCAATGACCTGAGTGCCATTTCTGCTAGAAGGGTGTGATGTCCTGTTAATATCCCACTGAACTGTCACCAATAATGTGATGCCCACTACTTACCTGGGTCAGTAACTAAGGAACTTTGATCATCACCACTGAATCCAATATGAGACTGTCACTTAAACATGAGTAATATTTAAAAATTTCCCCTAACAGCACAACAGGAGCATGCTCTATATCCTGGGTCTGGACTGTATGTTTCTGTCCACACCAAATATAACTCCTTACTACACACTCCAGAGCAATGTGCTCCAGTTTAAGACCTCTGACAAACACACATAAATAAATTAAATCTCACATATCCAAACACTTGTGGGAAAGCCTGACACAGATTTTCAGCTGTATCCCTATCCCTTCTCCAAAATAATACAGGAAAATGCTGCCACCAGTCAGTCTACATGCCCCTTCAAAGGGGTATCCAATTATTAAAATTAGATATCAAAACAAATGGTAGCATATGACCTAAAGCAGCCAGGCTTTTGAAGTGGCCTGAAAATTATTAAAGCAGGTATAAGCACTCTCAAATCACTAAAGAATACACTGATTTACCAGCCACAATGTAAGATAATAAAAAGACTTAGTAATAAGCAAAATTATTAAAAATGTAAAACAGTAATTTCTGTAAACAAACAGAATTCATTCACCAGGAAAATGAAATGAATACTGAAGGACAGAAATCCAATATTTAAAAAAAACTCTGAGTGATTAGCTATAATTTCCTATCTGAATGATGAAACATTTCCCTGATCTAAAGTAAATATTACAACAGAGCAAAGGAAGGCTTACAGATCTTGGTGAGTCCTTTGGGAATCCACTGTTCAAAGCAACTTCGAACACAATTCAATTCTACTCATCTGTGAACTCAACACAATTGAACTTCTGAATTCAACTGAACTGAACAACAACTATAACTGACTTCAACTGTCTTCGGCAGGCTCTTTTATAGACTAGGTTAACTTTCTCTGTTCCAGTTCTTATCTTCCTTTTTTTGTTTGAAAATCAACAGACAGCTGTTTATTAAAGTCCTTTCTGTGTTTCAGTCTCTGGAAGTCAACACAGAGCAACTGGAAACATTCTGATGACATAATCTGTAGATCAGCTGACTCTGAGATAGCCTGCATTTAAAATTTCCCTCACAGTCATGCACAGTTAGAAATGTAAAAGAACACTGTTCAACTCTTTAAACATCCTGTACAAAGAGAGTATTCATCAACATGTAAGACCTTATTTACAATATCATAGATAGTCATGCTGGCATATAATACATGGTTAATCTGAAATTATGCACAAAACTTCAGCCAGACATGCTAGCACAAATGACAGTGTCTAATTTCTTCACAAAGGGGTAATGTTTCTCCCTACATTTGTTTTTAACAAAGTTTGGTTTAGCTTCCACACATCACTTATGAAGTAACCTGCAGTCACTAGAAAAAATGAGCATTATGTTTTCTTATCACTTTTTCCATGTGGACATGTAATACAATGCTGGTGTGCTGTACCATATGTGTAGTTATTTGACTGCATTTTCCTGGTGATGCCATAAGGGCAGTGCGGGTAAACTGGATTTTGGGAGTTTATATGGTTTAAACTGCACAGCCTCAATCTGCTCTGGCCATGGTCATTCTTAGTGTAGTCACCAGTAATCCTGAACACCATCAGCAAGCTGTATGATGATGGTTGTGCATATTTTGTTGTTGGCTGTACATTCATTCATTCTCTACTTACATGCTCAATCCAGTTTAGATTTGCAGGGAAGCAAGAGCCTATCCCAGAATTCATTGAACACATGGAAAAGAAGGTTGTCCTAGACAAGATAACAGATTATCACTTGGCACAGATGCACCATACCATTACTCAGAAATGGCATGCACATACAAAGCCATTCTGGAAGATACACAGTTCTGCTGTATTTCTTTGTAATGTGAATGGAAATGACAGCACCCTGCAGAAACTAATCCAAAAAGAGAACAGATACACACTTCACAAAGAAGGCACCATAGGCAAAAAAATAAGCTCGAGAATCAGACTCTGTAAGGCAGCACTGTGCCACTAGCAATAGATGACTTTATATTGCATATGCATTCTTTTATCATGGTGATGTGTAATTGCAATAATATAGGTTCATAGGTTCATAGGTAGGTACTAGGCTATTGGCCCTAGGGCCTATACAAGCCTAGCCAAAAATGTACCCTGGCTTTCGCCACCCAAAAAAATTATTTTCCTGTGCCCCTGTCAAGCAGAACCACAGAAGTGATCCCTGGGGTGAATTTCCTATTACCCATCCAATCACCAAGATTTTTCTTGAAGAGTGCTAATGATGTTTGACATAGATTGGTAGTCTGTTCCAGAGTATGGGAAGTCTCCGGGACAGGACTCTATCCCTCCAGCATGTTCTGTTTATTGTGGTGATAAGGTTTAGGTCCCTAGAGCATGTAGCTCGGAGGGAATGGGATTTCTTTAAGTGGAGCATATCCAACAGCTCTGGGTTTGACATAGCTTTGTATGTTAGGCAGAGATCGCCTCTGAGTAGGTGATACGCGACGGAGTAAAGCTGGAGTTTTTTGAGATGGTCTGTGTAAGGCATCTGTTTGAGGCCAGTAATCCTCTTTGTGAGGTATTTTTCCAGTTGTTGTAGATGTCTTGTGAGGTACATACAAAAAGGGGCATTGTACTCTATAATGGGTCTAATGAGTGATGAGTAGAGGGGAACAATCTCTTTTTTTCTGGATGAGAAACCTTTTGTGATGAGGTGTACCATGTAGAAGGATTTCCTGACCACTTTGGCGATGTGATTATCAAAGGAGAGAGTACTGTCCACCTGTGTCCCAAGGTCTCTTATCACACTTTTGGTGTTAAGTAGACTACCGCTTATGTGGTAGTTCATGGGGTACAGAATTTTTACCAAAGGGAATGACAATGCACTTTTTGGCATTGAGCTTCAGACCATGTCTTTGACACCAGGCATCTGTCTCAGTGAGGCCCTTTTGTAGGATATCGACATCATTAGGAGTTTCAATTATGGCTCCTAGTTTGCAGTCATCTATGAATTTAGTTAACCAAAGACCTTCTGTGTTAGCCTGTACTTCAGAGAAGTAGATACCAAACAGGAGAGGACTCAGGACTGAACCCTGTGGTACTCCACTTGTCACTGGTCTGAAGTCTGATTTGGAGTCTGCTACTTTCACAGTGTGGGTTTTTTCAGTAAGCCAGTTGGCAACCCATCTTGTGACATAGGGATTTATACCTAGTTTAGTGAGCTTATGTATAATTCCAGAGTGGTGGGATGGTGTTGAACGCCTTGGCGAGATCTAGATAGGCTTTGTGAACCACCTTACCCTCATCTATGGCTTTAGTGACTACTTCAAAGAAGTCTATCAGGTTTAGGAGACATGATCTGCCTTTCACAAACTCAAACTGTGTGGGGTCCAGGGTCTGGAGATCTCCAATGTCTTTGTTTATGAGTTCCATGATGATACATTCCATGGCCTTGCAGACGAGGCTCATCAGGCTAATGGGGCGGTAGTTCCCAGGGTCTGTTGTGGCCCCCCCTTTGTGGAGTGGGATAACTGTCGCCGTGCACCATTCAATGGGCACAAAGCCTGAGGTGAGGCTATGATTGGACATGGTACTTAGGTGGGGTGCCAGTTCATTCTGTACTTCATGTAGAAGGCAGCCTGGGTTGTTGTCAGGCCCCATGGATGCTGTGTTCTTGGCTTTGGAGAGTGAAGTTTTTCCTGTGCAGCCGTGATTACAGGAACTTTGTATTCTTCTGGTATAAAGATGGTCCCTTTAGGGGGTGAGAGGGGGGTAAAGTTAGCACTGAACCTATCTGCCAGGATGTTGGCAATATCAGTTGGTTCTGTATATTTAGTGTCATTGTGCTGTAACTCAGAGCAGATCTGAGTGCTGCCATTGAGATTTTTGACATAGCTATAGAATGCTTTGTGGTTGTCTTTAGAATCAGTGGCAATTTTGTTTTCATAACTAGCTTTGGAGGATTTCTTGAGGGATCTCAGCTTCTTACTGAGGCTGACCAGAGAGTTCCTCCAATTGTGGGATTTTACTCTTTTTTGCAACAGTTTCTTTCTTCTGTTGTAGAGTTTGTTTATGGCAGAAGACCACCAGATTGGCTTCCTTTTATTGGAGGATAGCATCTTGGTTCTGTTAGGGATAGCACGATCCATGCACGCGTGTAAGTTCTTATAAAGTGCATTTGTGTAGGATTTAGCAGTCATACCTCTATTGCCCATCTGCATGGGTGTCATGAAGTTTGCCACTTCTGTCTTAAGAAGCGTGAAGTTGGCTTTGGAGAAATTTTTTATGGTTGTTTTCCTAATGGGGGTTGGGAGCGGGATGTGGATGTCTTGGGTGATTAGCTTGTGGTCGGATCTGACCAATGAGGAGCTGACCTCTGGTGTGGAACACTGGTCACCCATGTTGGCGATGACCAGGTCTAGGATATTGCTGCCTCTGGTGGGGGTGTGGATAAGTTGATCAAAAGCATTGGAATTGATGATTTCCCGAAAACGTTGAGCAAAAGAGTTGGCACATGAGTAGTTTTCCCAGTTAATGGCAGGGTAGTTGAAATCACCCATTATTAGAGTGTTGGGTTGTACCTTAATATTTTCCAGTGTATCAAGAAAAGAGGAGTGGGAATCCTGGGACATGGTGGGGGGTCTGTAGCAAGCTACAATATGGATATTTCCCTCTTCCATTGTTATTTTTTAATGAAAAACTCACAAAGTGGATATTGCAATGATGATTGGCTGTTGGGTATAGTTGTCTCAGCAGCTATGTGTACAACATAATTCTAATGGTTATCATAAGATCATTGAAAGCTGTTGTTACACAAGTATAACAGTGTTTTTTGAGCGACTGCATCTTTCCAGGTATGCCACTCAGCTCATCTGCAGGCTTAGATGTTTGGCGGGTGATGACTATGATAAGGCTGGTAAAGCCTGTCAGACAATTGATTCTACTGGGACTCTATGTGCCTTATAGGTGACTCACTGTAGTTCATTTGCTCAGCATTGCTCTGCCTTGCTGTTCAACAGGTCAAATTCCCCTTTGCATGTACTCCATGAAGTTGTCATGCAGCTGTCCAAAAATGATAAGCCAATGAATTACTCCTTGGGGCTCATATATGTGCCCCCATACATAAGGCAATGTGGCTCCAACCCTGTCCCCTCCCCCCATTCACCTTATTAATAACATGCTAACACTAACTTTCCCTAAGCCTAACCCTACACCATAGCTTAGGAAAACTCTTCCTGTAGCACTACTAATATACACAATAACTCAAGACACAAACCACAAACAAACAAATGCACATATACAAGCTTACCACCTAACTTAACATCTAAATAGTCACACAAACACTCCTACAAATTATCTACTTACCTAACTCATGCACTAACTATGACTCAAGCAGTCATATAAACTCAGTGCTGTCCTCCCTAATGACAAAACCCACAATGACTTCTATAATTGCATGCATTCAATAAAATGACTATTCAACTTTTTACACAAGTTTGATGAAATAAGCTTTTGATCATATCACAGGGACCCATATATATATATATATATATATATATATATATATATATATATATATATATGTATATGTTTGTGTGTATGTATGTGGTTGCAGTTCATTTTTTGAACATTCATTTCATTCATTTGTCCTACCAACTGAACTGAACTGCGAGTTAGTTTATGCATGAAAACATTTGATTCAGGGGGTATAGTTTCTATTGAAGGTAAGTGGGCTTTTAATGGGGTGGGGGTATGCAGGGTTTTGGCTAAAATAAGGATTTCATGAGAGAACAGGTACTGTGCATGTGTGAGTGTTTGTGGGTTAGGCTTTAACATAAGGGCTAGGCAATGGATTAGATTTACTGTTGTGCGCATGTGCATTTGTGTGTATTGGGTGTCACAGGTGTCTTGTGTAATGGTTGTCTTACAGAAAAGTTTCTAAGGTAAGGTGCATGATTAGGGTTAGCTTTCATTATTAAGGTGATTCAGGGGTGGTGTTAATAATGCACATATTTGGGAAGGAAGGCAATGATGAATGTAGAGGTGAGTCACTGCTAAAAAGAGAGATAGGTGGAATCATGGGGACCAGATAATAATGTGGAGATATCCGTAGATTGGTGGCCATTAAAGAGAAGACCACAGAATGAAACAGGCAAGGACACTGGAAAACAATGAGGTGTGCAAGCTGACAGTGAGTATTTGTTTGTTTTGTGGCCTATGTGATCATGAAGAGACTGACTCACACTACAAATGTATCAGTTTTGTTTAAGAATATTATGGACTCTTAGCAGCTCTCATGATCCACCAAATCTAGTCAGCACAAACTGGCTTTTCTAGGATTAACTCTAACCTATATTTTGGGGATGGAGAGGAGATCAAGACATCTAGAGCAATGTCAAACTGCTGCTAAAGAGATTTCCTCTCCTACATTTCCACCCACACCCAACCCAGCAACACTTTGTGGGTTGGTCATAAAATGGACATCAGTGTCACTCCATTCCTTACTTTTGTAAGGGGTTACCTTCACTAGGACTGCCCCTATCCACCCACTCTCCTACCCCTCGGCAACACATGCTGTTGTTTCTCCAATTTCTACCAGTGAGATCAAGAAAAAAGAATATCTCCGAAGTGAGCACCCTCCCTTTCAAGAAAGAGAATGCTTGTTCCCTTAAATGTCCAAGGCACTAATCAAACACAGGCCACTGTTACATGGACAGGGCCTTACCCAGTGTCCCACTGCAGGCTTGGACTTAAAAATATTGATGTGTGAAGTTTGTTTTGAGAAGCTGAGGTAAAGCATAATGTGTCATTTCAAAAATATCCATCCTAGGAGTATCCTAAGGAAGCTGCAAGAATGTTAATGTGGAAAACTTTTCCTTATTGGGAAATGGGTTAGAAAGACTTGAGATATTAAATGGTGAATGAAGCTAAGCTGTGTACTCTCCTTGAACTAATAAAATACTAGACTACTATAATACATTCAAACTTACCAGAAAGAAGGCACATATTGCAAACCGCAAGAGATAAGCAATCTCAAAACACCTTTAAAACAAATGCAAACTATATTCTGCACTTGTTTTTAAATAAATAAATACATAAATAAACTAGCATAATAACAACTGAATTTCCCATTCGCTTAAATGTAAAAAATAGCTTTAGAAATTGCATTCACACATAGTACAGCACTCTCCATTTAAAGCAACCTTCAGGAATGAAGGAATCGTATACATTGTTCTTGAAACAAAGACATTAAAATAATACAATATTGACTGCAGCAAACAGGTAAATAGTATCACTGGCAAAATGTACCCACATTTAATAAACTAACATTAAACTAAACAAAAATACCTAAACGACACCATTGATAAATGCTAAAAAGTACCCCAATTGTAGTACTAAAATACATAAAAACAAGATTGTATGAGAAAAACAACTAGATATATAAATTAAGAGTTTTAGAACTACAGTAGTACTACAGTAGAAAGCAACCCAAAAGTTATTACATTTGTGAAAAAGAAGTCTCCAAAAGCAACCTAAATCACTAACAGGAAATTATTGTAACCTGCTGAGGTCAATCAAAACCTTTACTGTAACACAGAAAAACAGCAAAAATGGATAAATGCAATACTGTTGGGTCTAGTTTGTGTGATACATGAAATGCGATCGTCTCTGGCTTATGTGATACATGAAACATCTTGAATTGTTTGACTAAGGGACATGGTTCATGACTTGAGACTTTACTGTGAATTTAGGCCACATTATTAAGGAAAATTAAGGCTATGCGCTACAAAGGACTTCACTTTGTAGTCCAGGTTTTATTCCTTCACTATTTATATGCCTACTATGTGACTTTGAGCAAAAAACTTAAAGAGACAGTGCTCCCTATTTGTCCTTAAAAACAGAAAATTTTGACTAGTGTCATCTCTGAAAAAATTATGTAAAAATTTACATTAAGATTACATTAACTAGACAAACTAAACTATGCAACATCTGAACATAATTCTTGCCTTCACTGCACCACTAAAATACAACCAGAAAATGACCTGATACCAAAAAAACTGGTTAAATATATCTTCAGCTCCCCATTAAAATGTTGGTACTTGCAAAGCCAAGTCCCTAAATACCAGGAAATAAGGCATACTGTAGAACTGAGTATTGAACATTATTTTCTCCTTAATAATTTTTTTTGTTAGGCAGGCAAGTCCCTTGCATCCCCTGATGTGAGGCCAAGCTCCACACACCACCCAAACTCTCATATACCAACTCTCGGATTGCCATATCTCACAGGAAAGGGAATATTTCATGAAATGGCAATCTTGGACATAACATCTGTAAGTCAGGAATTTCATTCAGTCTTCACATTCTGGGACTGTCACTGGGAGTCTTAGCAGCTCAAACATTTACCCATATTTCCAAGCTAGAGTAGATTTCCATCCACAATATGACATATTCATGAAAATTTATTTAACCTACAAAATGCCCTAATCAAGAAACTGCTTATGTGTATACCACATCCCACATCAATGAATGTTGTTGTTGTTGTTGTTGTGTCTTTCAGCTTTTCCCGGTTAGGGGTCGCCGCAGTGAAACTCTGGTCCGCTAATGATTGGTAGTTGATTTTTACGTGCTGAGTTACCAGCCCTGATGCACAACCTTCGACGAAGGTACGCCCATTCACATGTCACTATACAGAAGACGCTCTAACTGAGAATCGAACCGGACTGCGTCAATGAATATAAAAGTTTAATCCAGATAAAAAGGGAGGAAAAAGAAAAAAAAAAATCAGTGGAAGATGTCGGGTCTGCTTTGTGTGATACATGAAACTTCATTAACTGTATTTTTAGGAAACTCAGACTCTGTGATTCTTGGATTTGCCATGAGATATTTCATGCATCACACACCAGACACCCATATTTTTCATATACAATATTCATACATAGATACAGACACATTCCGGTACACTTCTGTGTTAAAATTTAAGCCTTAGACAAGTTTTCTAGCAGACTCTGTATCTGGTAATTTTTATTCAGAAATAAAATATGAAAATAAGGGTTTGCAAAACTGAGTAGATGAAAAAATAGTACACCATGAAATTGTGTGGCAAAATGTTTTCAGTTGTCTGCAGCATCTTCCGACAGTAGTGTGTGAACAATGTGCATAAACATCCTGTGATAGAAAAGTAGAATTCAGTGGCTTCATTAAAATAAAGAAATTTTAGCTCCGCTGGTACAGAGTTAGTAACCTTGACAATGGTGCAACTGACCCTGTTTCAGCAACAAACCCTGCTGCTGCTAGGTTACCAATAAAAAGAAAAGATTAGTGTCTGAAGACCATGTCACCTATCATGGTGCGTGGAGTCAGAGCACTTCCACTATGGGAACATCTGCAAGAGGATATCAGATGTCTAGTTCTAGTGACAACATAATTTTGATTAGTCTTACATAAAGCTTGCATGATATGGCAGTCATAAAAGTTCTAGCTGATATTTCATGCATTTTTCATTTGACATTCAGGTCAAATTAATCAGTCATGTAAAAAATCGTGTCTTTGGGCAGGGGCTATGATGCCTGATACACTCCACTCCTCACCACTAAAAGTTAATCTAAAAAAAGTGTTATGGCCCTAAGAGTTATGATCTCATAAATCTAACTATTAGTTTTAAACAGTGTAAAGTATAGAAATGGAACATGCATATGAATCACTAAACAATTTCCTAAGTAAAGCTTGATCTCAGGGGTCATACAGGTAATTGGTTCTGTTGCCCTGGATATGGACCTATACCACTTACTCCTATGAATAGGCTCCACAGACATATGAACCACTTTTCCCCAGATCACTTTCACAGCTCTCAATTTTTCTTTCTTTTTAGTGCCTTGCTGTGTTCACTTTCTCATTGTAGTTATAGTTTGAATACATTCTTATATTCACATGTAGATACACACACACTAATATTCTTTAACACTATAGCCATCTGTCCTCTCCCAAGGTATTAAACTATTACAGCCCTAGATTGTCAGGATAGTGACCTTAGTTACTGTTTCACTCTTACTAGTAAGCCAAGCAGTTATAAATTTAAACATTAAGGTGTTGGAGAGCAGTCTGGCTAAAAAGAGGTGGAATACAGCAGTTTGTCACAAGCTAGCCCTAATACCCTTTTATTAATTCATTCATAATTAACTAGATGACCAGCCACAAGCTTTTTAAACGCAGATAAATAAAAACACCTTGCTTAAGAAAGAATGAGTTAAGCAACACAGATAAATGTACACAGATGATATAGAACTGCCAATAGAAACAGAATATAATCTTTCTGAACAACTAAAATAAGACAGAAAACATGTATCTACAGCTAGACTTCATCTAGTTTTAAAACAACTAGTGGCCTAATATAAAACGGTTGAAATTTAAGAACACTGACAGAAACTAAAAGCAGAGAACTTGTAGGTTCTTGCTCTCTTCTTCTCTCACTTTTTCAACTATTTGGTTTATATATTTTTATACAGAACACAGAAGCAACCGAGAACAGTTTATATCTGCATACTAATTTGTTTCGTTAACTTGAATTCCTGAACAAAATTGTCTAACTGCTATTTTAAGAATTTAAGGTTCCTGTTCTAGCCATAGCCATAGCTCTTACAGTCAAGGAACAGAATACTTTCTGTCAAACATTTTACATTCTACTTATAATCAATACAGTTTTCAGCAGAAGGAAGTTATAACTTTAAAACATAATATATATATATATATATATATATATATATATATATATATATATATATATATATATATATATATATAATCATTCATAATATATCCATATGCCATGGGTTCACAAATCTTTCCATGCTGTGGAAAACTACACAGCTTGCAAAGTAGAGCATATACTTTTAGTTATTACACAGTTTACTTTTTATAAGGCATAAGTATTTCATATATTTTAATATTTTCACTACAAAGTTTTCAGACATTGTTTTTATTTTCAGAATTAAAATTAAATAAAATTAAAATTAAAGAAACTACTAAATAAGGGACTAATTATATTTCCATTACATTGACATTTAACATGGATAAAGAATGATGAATGAAATGATTGGAATGAATGGATGTTTTGGGTTTGTTTTAGATTAATGCCAAAAAAAATAAAATGGAAGCCACAAAAACAAAACAAAACAAAAAATAATAAAAAATTTTCAAAATTTTAAGTGCAGCAGTCTTCTCAGGAAAAAAAATCAATAAAAAAAAATCATATCTAAATTATTTATAATTCTACAATATGTCACTGGTGATACCATTTACATAATGTTTTTAACCCAATTTTTTTTAAACACATTTTGACATAAGACAATTTGGCTGCCCTTGGGAGCCATTTTTAGCCTGGGTAATTTCCCTTTTGTGCTCAAAATAACTTGGCTCAAATTGTCCTTACCCACCTTATGGTCAATAATTTTACATTACCTATAATGAGAATAATTGGGATAATATCACAGATAATTTGAGGGGTCCCAAGCATGAGATAAATCATTTAAGAGCCACCTCTGTCCATTAGTAGTTCAGGGAAAATCCTTGGGTAAATTTTCTGTTTCCCATCTTGAAAATGGACAGGAATGACCTTTGTTTTATGTGTATGGGGAGTCTCACAGCAGCAGTATCCTCTGCAATATATACCTATCCCTTCAAACCATTATGTTGATGTTGCAGAAGAGGTTTTGATCCCTAGACCAATTACTTCTGATGCTATTTGACATGCTGATGTACAGTAAACCCATCAGTAGTTGGTCTGAGGATGCCTTGCATGCCAGACACACGTCACCTCTCAGCAGTCTGTAGGTTACAGAATATAGTGACAGGGCTTTGTACATATTCTGCTTATATTTTGAAAAGCTGCAAAAGTCAGTTATATTTTTTACTTATAACATTCTTCATAAGGATTGAACAAATGTTAGAATTAGTTAAGAATGTTTCCAGAATGACATTAAAACAGCTTAAGCACCATATACTCTTTAGCTTTGTCTGAGAAATCGGATAAAGTTTTAGAAGCAGGAGAGGGTAAAGTTAAATAACACTGACAAAAGCTGGCAACAGGGAAAATAAACTAGCACCTCTGTCTAACTTAAAGGCTGCAAAGTCTCTTCATAAACCTTTCACCCGCAGATCTCATAGTATAATATGCTGACCTGACTTTTGCAAGAATGATGCTCTACTAATATCCTGAAAAATACATGATTTCACAGCGAGAAAAAATGTAGAGGAAAAATGAAAAGATTGATTACTGGTTAAGTAATCCTAGTAAAATATTATTCCTGCTAACGATAAGAAATGCTTTCTTTGAACCAAACTGCATGCTTTAAGGGCTATCTTGTATAAATAATGTCTTCAGAATAATACAGATATGAAGAAAATATATTCATTAGGAACAGTACAGTTTCACTATTATAGACTGTCGACGTATCCATCCAAGGTTTTGCATTTTTATTTTTATACGTGATTAAAGTTTAATTTAGCCCATGGTGATGTTTTAATGGATTGTAAGAAGGCTGGCTGCATGCAGACATCACAGATCTGTAGCTTTGCTTCTTGCTCAGCTCAGCTCAGCTCTTGAAATAATTCAATTATATGAGAAATGTCCTATAACCGAAGTTGCTTTTAGTGCCAATATTTACCTCATGGATAAAGCTGCAGTCTGCTCTCTGCAGAATGCAGCCCTGCTTTGATTGAAGAGTTGCACTGGTAATAGGCTTGCATTCTTTTTTCAACGTGGCAGTCACAACTTGCTGAGCTTGCTGCTCTGAGCCTTGTATCTCATCTTTTACCCAGCATTAAATGAAAAATGAACTCTAATGTACTATCCCAGTTCAGAACAATTTAAATAGATAATGTATCTCATTTCTCTTCTCTTTGTTTCAAGAATGCATTCCGTTTCCAGCAGTGAAATAAGTTACATGCTGCCATATGTGAATTAGTCATGACTGGTCTGACAGTGTAACTTTAAGACTGTAGTAACACTCTACAAACATGCCAGGTATGCTACCACAGCCCACCTTGAATTCACCTGATTTTCACTTAACCATTATAGAATTTCAGGTATCTATAACCGCAATTTCATTATTAGGGAACTCTAACAAGTGTTTTGATTAGCCAAGTATTCAAACACAAACTAGTTTGCCCTGTTAATGAAATGATACAGCACACAAATAAACAAATCTTTTCCAAATTGATCATACATGGTAATGTGAATGTGATACCAGAATGTTAAATATCATGAGACACTTGGGTATTAGCTTGCTGTAGAAGAACAAATCACAATGACTGTGCACCAAAGCAAGTAAGCTATCTAAAACACCTTTTGTTTGTAGGAAAAATCTCTGAGTTTACACCTAATCGATTAAGTTAAAATAAAAAGTGTATTGTGGAAAAGACTTCTACCTGCATCAACGGTGTGGTGCACAAAAGCAGGACTTGTACATTCACAAGAATATATGTTTACTGAACACATCTCAGAAGCATGACTCTGTGGGCAGGATGGGTATTTTTTTAACCATCTAAAGGCTACAAGTTCAAAACAGCAATTTCTGGCCACACACCTGTCTCTATTTCAAGTAACTAGTTAAAAGATATACTAAGCATCAGCTCAGGTCCTATGGCATACATGGATTTTTATTTTAACACTGCATTTTTCAAGTGGCTTATTGTTTTGTTAGAAGTGACAATGACTAAAAGGCAGAAACCAGAGTGTCAGTGAATATCTCAAAACCTTCCTTTTGAATAAATTCTAGACCCCTTGATGACAGTGGTTGTCTGACTGCTTCCTCTGTCTGAGACTGACATTCCAGCCATGAACTTTAGCTGTGAAAATGCAGGACAGCAGATTCTGATGGTGTATTTCAATTATGCTGTAGCGTGCGTGTGTGGGTAATTCAGTGGAGTTTGCCACACTAGCATTCCCAAATAAATACAAACGCTAACATTCTGCGTGTTTCAGAAGGCAGCAAGGGAAAACTGCATGAAGGACACATCACTTCCAGCACATATTGTAAATCTTTGAGTTAGTGTTAGAGATGCCATTGTTTATCAATGCGTCATTGAAATGCATCTACTTTATCTGAAGCAAGTCCTTACTGCATGGTAGCAGAAATAAAAATGAATGATTAAAATGTTTCACATTTCTAGCACTTCCTCAAATGCAGCATACAAAAATGGTCCAAAAAAGATCACCCTATCAGTTACAATGCAAGGACATCTGCACTTGTAATAATGGGTTCCAACCAACAAGGATAGAGATATATAGGTAAATTAAACACATTAGCAGTCAGAACACTGAGTCAACATTATTATTTTAATTCATGTATTATGATACTTTTATTTAGAAACATATTGCTATTAAGCAGGTTGAACACATGAAGTCAGAATGTTGCATGGTATATCAAGGCATTTTTTATGCATTTGCTAGTAACCTTAATGAATTAACTGCTCTAACCATCCTTTTCAGCCTTTACCGAGGCTCAAGATAGTCTATGCATTTATACATACATGCAAGAAAGAAGTGGTAGCATAAAGTCATAACCTTACAATGGTCTTTACCATGTGTAGTTTAGTAACTGGTCACATATGCATTGTTGAGCAAAGCTAGCTTTAGCTATGAATTATGGGGGAAAAATGACAAGAAATCAGCTGTAATTAGATTGATCAATCAGTTGCACACAGTAGGCATACATTTGAAGAAGACAGTAATACATAAATAATTTAATAATCGTAAATCGTAAATTATCAGTCATGAGGCAGACATGACTCCATTTCACCCAGATTAAATCAAACAGAATGTGGAGGTGAAAGAGCAGAGAAAGAAGAGTGTCATAGTCAAAGACAAAGGGATGGAGGGGCCAAAGAAAAATATACAAGCTCAGATCCAAGATATGATCAGTAACAAAAAGAGGAACAGTAAAAAAACATTTCTGGAGTATGAAATTAAAATAGTTCAAAGAGCAAGAGCATGTAGCCTGGATTTTATGCAAGTAAGAAAATGATAAATTTGTGGTTAGTATTAACTCAAAGGGTTACAGATAAAAAAATCTGGGTTTAGAGAAGATAGTCCCCACTTTTCTGTATAGTTTTATTATTCAGCAATGTTTAACTTGTGGTGATATGCCTTACCCTTCGCGTAGATGGTTTGTTATCAGTTCATTGACACAAAATTCTCATTCGATTGTAATTTCACAAAACTCCAGTACTGAACTGAAAATTAAAAATTCTCTACCACTTTCCATATCTTATTACACCTTCAGGATTTTCTTATTATTTCTACAGCTTGATAACATGACAAAGTGGTGTGACTTCCAGCAAGTACTGCCTACAACCTCATACAAAATGAACCACTTTAAGATTTGACAGAAATAACCTTTGTTTACCACCCATTCAACCAAAACTTCTCAAAAATTACTCTCCTGCTACAAGGTACCTCTGAGACTATGTACTGCACTGAATATCTCAGTCGAATACCCCATAAAAATAACCCCCTTCCTGCTGTATCAAAAAAAAAAAAATACTCAGGAATGTGGATCAGTAATTTTCTTCACTTTGGTAATCAAACAGACATAACAGCATGCACTGTTCTACAGTGACTGAAGGTTACCACCAAATATCCAACCTGATCGATAACCATAGAATGGAGAAAGACCTCTGTTTAGACTTTTCACCTCTCACACTTAATATGTGACCTCCCGATCATCGTTCTACATTCATCACTAAATACTTTGTTGGTACAGACAACAGAGAACAAAAGAGTCAACATGGTGAACTGGCTTCCCGTAAGAGCTAAAGCTTCATTCTTACTAAATTATCTTGAACTTTAAACACACTAATGCTCAGTGAAATCCTGCCCAGATGCTGTGATCTGACTTCATTACGTGCCTTTTGCTCCTTCTTTCCTTTCCTACCAGTTCAGTGAACTCATATACACACACACACACACACACACACACACACACACACACACACACACACACACACACACACACACACACACACACACACACACACACACACACACACACACACACACACACACACACACACACACACACACACACACACACACCAGCTTGCACCATCCTTGTTCTTCCCCTAAGGCAATTAGGATCTTCTTTGTCTTGCCTTTTCCCTACATCTTCCCTAGTCATCTCCTGACTTTCTGGAACCTTTGAAAGTCATTTGTTAATGTCCCCTAGAATGTCTCTGTTCCCCATCTAGTTCCCTAATATTCTCCATTCCCCAGTCCCTGTTCCAACCAGTCTAGCTTTACTATCATAATATGTCTACAGTACAACAGTAGCCAAATTCATTTAACTATTCTTACTTTGTCTTACTTTGAATCACATTGTGATGCAATCCCAAATGATGCTTCCATTTTGTTCCCTCAATTTCCATACCCTTGCTTATCAAAAATCTAAAATCCTACCACCTATGATAGCTTTATCATCTCCCATGAGAATCTTTTCGGGTTGATTGCTTTCACAATCTCATTTTCCTTCCCAATATCACTCCATTTCATGTTTTTTGACCAGCATAATGTACTGATATTTGTAGACAATTTCAGCCCCTTGACAAAGTTAGAAAATACAGTTTGTAAAATAACACAATATGCAAATATTAAAAAGGGCGTTAAAATAAATCCTTGCAACTCAAATTAGATGAGTGCTTTAGTTTATCTAATTCAATGCCCTTTATTTATTATTAACCTCTTTCCTAAGTGTTCCTTCTTGCTGGTAACATTATGTGGTCTCAGCTCACAATCCCACTTCTTCACTGTTAAATAGCTGATATGGATTTCTCTTACTTGTTTATTTGAGCACTACTCTTATTTTCCTCCTGCAGAATGCGACATGCTGTCCCCCTCCTTCATACAGAGTGCTACCTCACCTCCATTGTTTCATTTGATAGACCTGAATCTTCTACAGCTTATGATAACTACATCTCAGCACCTTTTGCCATTCACACAAGTACTGGCTGCCCCTACTACACTAGCTGCTCCTCTGATTACTTTCTGACTTTCCTTTTCCACCCAAGTTCCTTGCACTGAATAAAAATATTCTATCCTGTAACCCCACTTAGCTTAATAACTGCTGCCATTTGCCTATACTTCTAGCTGCTTCCATGATGAATACCCATCTGAGCATTTTTTTCCATTTGTGCAGTTCCTCTTTACTTCTGTACTAGTTCTCCTGACCCATCTCAAAGGCATTACAGTCCTGAAGTATATTTCAAGCTTTTCTTTCAAAAACATGGTCCCCTCAGAAATGACGTACACTGTCCCTGCAACACAAGTCCTTTCACAAATGATCACTCAGTCTCCCACAATCCTTTGATATTATCCATTCCCTTATTCATGAAGAAAAAACTTATACTAGATTATCTTTCCATTCTTCTTCACTCTCTGTATTTCTCTTTGTACCTATCATAATGTGACTCTGATCTTTAGTGTTCCTATCTGCCTCTTCTTTTGACTATGATGTCATCATGTCTTATGCTTATCTCATTGTTGTTTTCCTATTTACTAACTTCTTGTTTTGACTTCATTCCCATCTGCTCTTCCACCTTCTGTTTCCATTTCTCCTTCCTCACTTTATTCCCATTCCTCTCATCCTCTCAATATTTTATTAATTTTCATAACCCTCTCTTTTCTTATCAGTGGCTGTTCTTGTTACTTATTTTTGGTAATCCTTTATTGCCTCCTTTTGCCAGCAAGCCTAGTATTTTCTTGTCTTTTTCTGGTATTTTTTACCATATCCAGGTAAATGAGCTTTGGAGGGAGTCGATTCTATTATTCTTGGCAATGTACTGTTTAGAAACTCTTCCTATTCCTTCCTATACTCCTGTAATTTCCCACAGCTCCAAAGGACATCACTCCTTGCCCGCCTTTCCTCTTTACATATCCAGCATGTACTTTCTTCTTGTGAAAACATCCTAGCCAGCTTTGCCTATGTACAGACCTATCTATGCAGATAATTCCAAGCAAAAAAATCCAGAATTTCCAGGCATTAGAGCAGTATCTTGACAGTCGCCTGATTTCTGCCTACTAATGTTCCTCTGTTTACATGCCTATCTCTGCCTCCTATTGCTTTTCTTTTTTTTTTTAGCCCACCCCCCACACTATTATTATGATCTCTTTTGTTATCCACTTTTTCCCTGTGCTTGTTAGTCCTTGTATTGGTCACACTTGTTCTCCTTTCCAATCAATTCTCTGTACTATATCTGTAATGCCTTCCTTCTCTCCTACTTTCTTTTGATCTTATTACATCTGCTCTTACCTCCTTGGAATTCCCATTCTAACACATCTGCTCTTTGGATTTCATCATTATTTTGTTCCCATGCTTTTAATTCCTCTCCTATGTTTATTAGAGACTATTATTTTATTTGTTAGTGTCTTGTACTCCATTCCTAAACTGCATTCTAATCTTTCTTTTCTTCCTGCAGATGTCCCATTGGTATTACCCTTTCCTTCCATATCCCCAATCCCATTCCATTTATTTTTTACTCTGTGCTTCCCATGCCCATTAAAGTTTCACTTCTTCTCTGGGACACTCCAGTAACATGGTTACTGTATCCCCTTCTTTTCTCTGTGCATCTTCTCTCTCACATATCATCTTCCAATCTTCTGTGTGCTCTACATCTGTCAGTTGCATAATATTGGCTAACTTAAATGCTTGCTGGCAGACCTCCAAGTCTAGGATGCCTAATCCTCCTTTTCCTGGACTTTCCATAATCTGCTCCATGTTGCTTATTGTTTCTCCTCATCCAAGAAGTACTCTCTGAACCATTATTTCATTTTCTTTAATAATATATTTTCTATGAGTGCCCAGAAGGCTAGCCTTGTATATAAACATTTGGTTAATATGTCTATTTGTATTAACTGAGCTCTTTGGTCTCTATCCTTTCCAGTTTCTCATTTACTCATTTATCTTAGTGTATCATTTTCATATGTCATCTTTGAGCCAGCTGTAGTATTCCTTAGCCGGATTCCCAGATATTTCATTTCTCCTCTCTTTATGCTGATCTCCTTTTTATCTTCCACTCTCTCATCTTGATTTATCAATACAATTTTGATTTTTTCTTTATTTACTTTATATCCTCACTCGATCCCATAATCCATCCATATGTTCTAGTCTTTTCCTATGTCTTTCACATAACGTGTCAATATTAGGTGGATGTCATCTGCACAGAGCATTATTTTCTTCTTGATAATCCCCCATATGTATCCCTTACCCCCCATTGTTTTATTGCTTCTGGCAATGGCTCTATGTATAAAGCAAATAGTAAAGAGGATATTGGGCATCACTGCCTTGTCTTTCTCTCAATTCCTACCTTGCCTGGCAATCTAGCTGCATGTATTTGCATAAATAATTTGTAGTTGTTGTAGAGCAGAGTGTGTGATGTGTCTTTAAGAAGCATAACAAAGGACTGAATGTGCTATATAAATAGCAGGCACATGCTATACCTAGTGCCATTTTGAAAGTGCCGCCAGAGAGTAAAAATGCGAGAATGAATGTAGCTAATTTGCATCCAAGTTACCTTAGTTAAAGTTAATAAACTTCAACAATAATGTGTTTGTACATAATAAAGCTGCTTGAACAGAACCCGCAAAGACTCGCCTATTACATCCTGACTAGATGAGTGACATTGCGTCAGAACTGTGATTCCAGAGATTGATATTCAGAGCTACAAGATGCAGAGATAACAGTGAAGGTAAACCAAGTGAAACAAGCATGAAAAAGAGCCAGAAAAGAACCAAAGGTAATGAAAACCTGCACAGTTTACTCTAAAAAACTGAGCATTGCAAGGGCACAAACCACACTATTAAACAAGCAAGAAGCACAAAAGGTTTATTAATTAAGGGAAATGCTTAAGATTAAAATATTTGATAAAATGATTATCAGTAAAGTAAAATGAGTATGTTTAAAGCAAAAGGAGTGCATTTAAAGCAAAATGGGCATGTTTAGAGTAAAACGAGCAGAAGAAAAGTACAATGGGCATGAAAAGAGATTTAACCAGCAAAATGAATATAATAAGTGTAAAAAAAGGGCACATTGAGCATAAATATGACAAGGCGACAGCATGTTTTTGATAAAGTGCTGTGCTTTGGCATAACTACAACTTTGTATCATATCAAGGGCATAACTAGAGTTATTCAAAGTATCTCAAAGTGTGAGTGCTTATTACTGTGCATGTATTCCAAAGAGTTTATTTGTGTGCAAACTGCAACTATTTCATGAAGTACAATCAAAGTGCAGCCATTTTGAAAAATTTCTTGTACTGGGTGTGTCTATTCGCAGAGTGTCACCATTACAGAGTGTTTCTTGCACTGTAAAGAATTATCTAGCAAAGTATCACCATTTGAGGAAGTTTCAGTGTGCCATGTACTGTTTAATCGTAAAGTGCAGTTACTTCAAAATGTTTCTCACTCCAAGCTTCTTCTGCCCAATTCATTTGCACAATGTAGTTATTTGAAATGTTTCTTAAAATGATGATAAATTACTATTGCAGTACAGCCATTTTGAGAGTGTTACAGTGCCCAAGAGACTTATTTTGCAAAGTTCAGTTATTCAGAGGCTTGTTGTCCCATTGGGCAACATTACAAATACTGGCATAAATTTCTGGCATATGTGTATGTGTGTATTCATGCATATTTGCACAACTCTTCACTGGTATGTGTTAATATGGCATGAGATAGATTTCGAAAGCCCTCACCACTTGTATTTGATCAGAATATTCCAGAGAATTGGAGAATATTTGAGCAAGAATGCAATATTTTTATACAAGCAGCTTATTCTGACAAAGTTGCTCACACCAGGGCATTCATTTTGTTAAACCTAGCTGGGTCAGAAGCCATTGAAAAAGAGTGTTCATTTGTGTATGCACCAGCAGTATATGAAGGGGAAGGTGAAAATCACCATATTGTTGTACAGGCTAAATCAGGGAAAGACCCTGAGTGTTTGAAGTGCAAATTCAGGGAAATATGCAACCCCAGACAAATATTACATTAGAGAGGCATTTGTTTTACACAAGAGATCAGTAACCAGGGGAAATGTTTGCAGCTTATATTACTGACCTGAGAAACAAAGCAAAAATGTGTTTGTTTGGTGATGTCAAATATGAGTTAATAAAGGACAGGCTTGTGTGCTACATTACAAGTGCTGCTATGAGAAATATTTTGCTTTGTGAGTAAAGACATTGAGATTTGTCAAATCCATGAAGTTACAGAAAGAGACACAAGTATGCTTGCAGGTAACAAGGGCATGGTTTCAGCAGGCTCCAGGGCAAATGTAGATACCATGCAACACGTGGCAAACTGAAGCAGGCCTAAGCACATGGCAGCTACAGTCCCTGGTGGTTCACCAGGGAAACCATATAGTTTTCCAGAAAGTTCTAAGAAAGGAGCATGTTCAGTGCAGTACAAGTGTGAGTCAGCAAAATCCAAATCCAGTTTTATTGTTAAGTGTCACAACTGAGGTGCCAATCATGAGTCTAAAAGAGAAAAATGCTTAGCATTTGGTCAGCAATGCCACAAGTGTAAAAAATGGAACCATCTTCAAATGTTTTGTAAACCAATTAAGCCTCACATGGTTACAAACTAGGGTCACTTAAGAAAGCAAGTTGATAATATACAGCTACAATTCTACTTTCTATGTAGGTGGTGTATTAGTAATTGGTTAAAGGGCTGACTCAGTGAATTTGTTAGCAAAGAACAAAGTGTTTTGTACTGTCCAGATCAATGGTAAATCCACTGAGTTCAATGTAGACACTGGTTTAAAGTGTAATGTTATATCAGCAGGCACATTTGCTAAGTTGAGAATTAATGAAGAACTGAATGTGGCTAGTAACGTGAAACTTGTTGGTTATAGAGCTGAAGCAATTCAAACCGACGGCTCAGTGATGCTTTCATGTTATTTGGCTAAGAACTGTTACAGCTTGTTATTCCATGTAGCTCAAAGAACTGTGCAGTCATTATTGGGTCACAGAGACAGTTTGATAATGAATCTGCTTTCTTTTACCAAAGAAGTTCATCATATAAGTGCATATCCTAGTTCCAATTTTTCTGTAGACATTTTCTCAGAGGTATGCTGATGTTTTTGATGAGAAGTTGGGCAAACTTCCAGTTCTGTATTCTATGAAGTTAGACCCAGAGGTCAGTCCAGTAGTCAGACCAGTGAGAAAAGTTACAATAGCTATGCATGATAAAGTCAAAGCTCATATCAGATAAAATGGTTCAGCAAGGTATAATTTGTCCAGTTACAGAACCAACTGAATGGGTGTCGTCCATAGTAGCAGCCCACAAGAAAGGCTCAGATTAAATCAGAATATGTATTGACCCAACAGATTTGAACAAAGCATTAAAGAGACCACATCATCCAATGCATACAGTTGAAAAGGTCACAGCCCTAATACCGAATGCCACTTTTTTTCTGTCTAGGATACAAAACGTTCATTTAGGCAAGTGATGCTTGATCGCAAATCCTCATTACTAACCACTTTGGTACCTTGTTTGGCAGATATAGATTCCTGAGGATGCCATTTGGAATAAATTCTGCAAGTGAAGTCTTTCAGCGTGCAATGAATTACATTTTTCAGGATATCCTTGTGCCATAATAGTAGATGATTTATTGGGTAGACGCAATGGTGAAGCAGAGCATGATAAAAACCTTAAGAGAGTGCCAGACATAGCACGTGAAGTGAACTTAAAACTCAATCTTCTAAAGTGCAAATTCAGACTACCAAAAGTTACATATGTAGGCCATTTATTTACCAGCACTGGCTTAAGACCAGACCCATCTGAGCAAGCAGCTATCCTTGACATGTCAGCACCTGATATTATTCAAGCTCTACAGCATTTCCTTGTCATTGTCAACTATTTAGGCAAGTTTATACCAGATTTCAGAAAGCTGACAGCACCTTTAATAGAGCTAGTGCTCAAAAATGTTACACGGTTTTGTCTGGAACAGCATCAAAAGGAATTTGAAGACCTTAAGCAGAAAACTGCCAACCCACCTACATTAAGATATTATGCTGTGAATGAACCAGCCACTCTTTCCTTTGATGCTTCAGAATTTGGTCTTGATGCAGTTATTCTTCAAGAGGGTAGTCCAATAACCTATGCACCTAGAACACTTACCCAAACTGAAATACAGTATGTTCAAATTGATAAAGAACTTTTGGCAATAGTATATGCATGTTCAAAGTTTCATGATTATATCTATGGCTGAGCTATTCAAATTGAAACTGATCACCAGCCTCTAGTTGCTATTCTAAAGAAGCCTATGCATTCAACTCCAGCTAGATTACAAAAAATGAAGCTCAAATTTCAAAAGTACAACTTTAAAATGGTCTATACAAAAGGCAAACAACTTTATCTGACTGATACCTTATCTAGATCACCCAGAAATACAACTGAACAGTTTGATGCAGAGAATTTTGACTTTGACATAATGGCAGTATGTAATTTTTCTACCACAAGACTTGATGAGCTGAGACATCATACAAAGACTGATCCAGTTTTGCAAAAGGTCAACCACTACATTAATGCTGGATGGCTGTCAAAGCAATCCAATATAACACCTGAAGTGCAAACCGATTTTCCTTACAGAGATGAGATGTTGATGGAAGATGGCATTATTTTCAAAGGTCCTAAAATTGTCATTCCTGCTTACTTACAACATGAATATATTCAGATTTTGCACCATGGTCACCCAGTTTCCATATCTACCAAAAGAAGGGTGAGAGAATGGCCTTCATTTGTGAAAGACATTGATAAAGTACTTTCTTCTTGTCCAGTATGCAATAATACTAAACCACATTTGCAAAGAGAACCACTTCAGCTAAGTCAAGTTCCTGAACTACATTGGTCAACAGTAGCCATTGACATATTCGAGTGGAACAATCAGCATTACTTTGTATTGGTAGACTCTTATTTGAACTGGTTTGAGATTGACTTACTACTTAATCTAACATACACTACCATTATTACAAAATTGAAACGTCATTTCTCAGTCCAAGGTAGTCCACACAAAGATATTTCTGACAATGGTACTCAATTTACTAGTCAGTTATTTCATAATTTTGCAAGAGAATGGGACTTTGTGCATGTTACTCATCATTCTCTTTCGGCTTTTCCCGTTAGGGGTCGCCACAGCGGATCATCTCTTTCCATTTCTTCCTATCATCTGCATCTTGCTCTGTCACACCAACCGCCTGCATGTCCTCTCTCACCACATCCATAAACCTTATCTTAGGCCTTCCTCTATTCCTCTTACCTGGCAGCTCCATCCTTAGCATCTTTTTCCCAATGTACCCATCATCCCTCCTCAGCACATGTCCAAACCAACACAATCTCGTCTCTTTTGCTTTGTCTCCAAACTGTCCAACATGAGCTGACCCTCTAATATACCGATTCCTAATCCTATCCATCCTAGTCACACCGATTGCAAATCTTAACATCTTTAACTATGCCACATCCAGCTCTGACTCCTGCCTTTTTGTCAATGCCACTGTCTCCAACCCATATAACATAGCTGGTATCACTACACTCTTGTAGACCTTCCCTTTCACTCTTACTGATACCCGTCTGTCACAAATCACTCCTGACAATCTTCTCCACCCATTCCACCCTGCCTGTACTCTCTTCTTCACCTCTCTTCCACATTCACCATTACTCTGAACTGTTGATCCCAAGTACTTAAACTCGTCCACCTTTACCAACTCTACTCCCTGCATCCTCACCATTCCTCTACCCTCCCTCTCATTTACACACATATATTCTGTCTTAGCCCTGCTGACCCTCATTCCTCTGCTCAAGTTGTTTATTGAGGCCCATACGTTGTACATGTTACTAGTTGTCCAAAATATCCACAGACAAACGGACTAGCTGAATGTGGAGTGCAGAATGCAAAGCAATTACCTGAAAGCTCAAAGCGTGACAATATTGATGTTTTTTTTTAATTTACTTAATCTCAGAAACATACACTGTAATAATATACCTGGCTTGCCAGCTCAGAGACTTCTGTTCAGGCAAACCAGAACAATATTGCCTATTAGTTCCAGTTTATTGAGGCCCAAAGCTAAACACAACAGAACCATCAGACCCCAATTATTCAGGAAGCATTCTATCCAGAAGTCCAGTTATGATAAATCAAGCAGATTTCTTCATCCAATGAAAGAAGAAGAGGCAGTGAGGATACAAACAGCGAAAGTTTTCGACTGGATTGGTCAAGTAACAAGTCTATGTACCAAGCCAAGATCCTACTTCATAGAATCTATGGGTGTGGAGTACAGGAAAAATCACACACTTCTTCTTCCTGTACCAGAATCATTATCGCAGCATTGTTCCTGTGATACAGACTCTAGATCTCAGAGCAGTACAGACAATGTTCCTGTACCAGAACATGTCTTACATTCTGATTCCATTCCTGATGATGTTCCCGATACTCCTAAGGTTAAACATTCAGCAGAGATAGTTCCAGTTGCTAAGCCTTCTTCTCCGTTTTATGTTACATGATTTGACTGCACTTTTAGACCTAGTGTGAAATACACAACGAGTTGGACATAACTGTATACAGTTTTGTATAAATGCATGACAAAAAAGCTATTTGCATTATTTGCATGCCAATTGATATTCTCAGCATCACATGATGCATTTCTCAAAAGGGAGGATGTAGAGTAGATTATGTGATGTGTCTTCAAGAAGCATAGCAAAGGACTGAATGTGTATATATAAATAGTAGGCACATGCTATACCTAGTGCCATTTTAAAGTGCAGCCAGAGAGTAAGCATGTGAGAATGAATGTAGCTAGTTTGTATATAAGTCACCCTAGTTAAAGTTAATAAGCTTCAATAGTAATGTTTTTGTACAGAATAAATCTGCTTGAACAGAACCCACAAAGACTTGTCTATTACATCCTGGCTAGACAAGCTGCAGTTGTGTTTCAAAATGGATATGGGCCTATAGCAAGAAATTACTAAGCAGCCATCCCCCTTTTTAAGAATTGCTGTTATGATTGCTTCCTCCTCTATCTGTATGCTATTATATATCAACTAATTTAGTTATTACTCTTTTTTCATCTCCCAAACCTCTATTAGTATCTCATCATTTCCCAGTGTCTTCCCTCTAGCTGTTCTACTCCACGCCTTCTCTACTTCTTCCTTCATTATTGGCTTTATAAGATCTGCTGCTTCCTGTTTAGTTAGTTCAGTAATAGCTGAAAATTATCAGCCTTGTCATCTTCTGTCAGAGTACCAGCCTCATTTCTTCATTTATATAGATTTTAATCCTAAAGTCCTTTCTAACATCAACTATTCCCAAATCTTCCTAAATTTAGTAAAGTCCAGTTTTTACCTCCTGTTGTCTGAGCCTTATAACAAGGGATTTTGTTGACTTTGGATTAGAGAGTCATTCAGTTGTTACCTTGTTCTTCCATATTCATTCATTTCACCTTTTTTAATCATCTGCTCAAGTTCCTCTCCCTTTCTTTATTCTATGTTCCCCTGACTCTTTTTCTTTTTGTATGGCCTCTAACTCTCCACATGCTTCTCTTGTTAATATTCCTAACCCCTTGTTTTGTTAATTGTCATTGTATTTCTTATGCAACTTGTCTATTTATCTCATTTCATGCCATGCCCATACCTTTCTCTGCTTTATGTAACATTATTGTTACTGAATCTTCTATCCCCCCACGCCCTCCTCCTTATCTACAAATGTGGGCATTCTCCATGCCTTCCAAGTTCTTTCTCCCTACATAGATGTAGCTCTATTTCTAAATGTGCATGATAGGACAGCACTATTAGCTCTGTTTTTATCTGACATACTGCTTCCTTATAGTTTACCTTTATGGACCCTCTATATAGCCTTGCTCAGTTGTTGTGTCTATGATGCCTCAACACTGGCCCAGTAATCAAGGAGCCTCAATCCTCACCACTGGCAACAGTAGGTAATATACACACTGGGAGGCACAGCTATAGAGTCGAGTCCTTAGCCAGCATTCCAAGCCAAGTCCACTCAACACTCTCTCTGTCCAACCAGTGCTTCATATTCCTGTCCAAGTAGCTGACACACACTCTTGGAGATTTGTTTTACACACGCACACCTGGGAAAGGCTGGCACAGGTTTACTAGCTATGCCCCCTTCTGCCCAGACTATAAGGTAATTATCACTGCCACCAGAACCCCTTATCAGCTACTTTAAGGCCCTTAACAAAGGGTGTCCAGTCCTACCATATAATGTTACTAGTAATCCAAATGGTAGTTTGACCATGAGCAAGGCTTTTAGGAGTGGCCTGTACAGTGTCACCAAACAGATATGCAAGTACTCTAGGAGCTTAAATATGTCTCAGAAACATCAGTCACAAAAGTATTATCTCAAATATTGCTGATGGGATACTTGAAAGATGACATCACTTTTGTCATCTGACTGTCTCAGGTGAAAACCCCTGTTGCTAGAAATTGCGAGCATTTAGCATCTCCCTGTGAAAAATACATATCCCTCAGATTGTTGCAGCTGCTATAAGACATTAAACAATAAAACACTTACAAAACAATGCAGAAGTTGAGACATCCTGTCTCCTTGCTGCATTAAAACCATCTTTTTTCTGCAGTTATAAAACAATTTAATTTCAACTGTTTTCATGAAGTTTTGCAAGTTAACCCTTTATGTTCTAGTTTTCACTGTTAAAACATGCACATTTACACAGTTACAATAGTTTATATACATTTCTTTTCTTTTCCAGTAGGGTACAGTGTGGATACATCTTTAAGCTCAGTACTGTACAAACCTTTTTCACACACACTTTTGTACCAGCAGCTTGATATACACATAACATATAGTTCTAATACATTTGTAACACAAGCATATGAATCATGTTGACATTCAAAATTGACATATAATCATTTACAAAATTCCAGATAGCTAGGCTGACAATATTTCCTTTTGTGACAGTGCCTTCATGAAAAGATTGTGTTATCTACTGTTCCAGTTCCCTTATCTTTGCTTATCCTCCCCACATCCATTTTATCTATATATATATATGTATGTGTGTGTGCGTGTGTGTGTGTGTGTGTGTGTGTGTGTGTGTGTGTGTGTGTGTGTGTGTGTGTGTGTGTGTATATATCTTTTGGGTCTTATCTACCTGTCTGTTAACATAATCCACTCCCTCATGTACAGGCACATAACATTCTCATATCTTGCAGTCTAGGTTAGAAGTTCTTTGTGATGGTATGTGCACTGTCATTATGGCAATTTTAAAGCAATCTAGTGTTCCTTTAATTCCTGCATACTTTCTTTCCTGTCTTCTAATTGCTCTTCTACTTCTATTGGCCACATTTTCTTTTTTTCAGAATCATAACCCCCTTCTCTTCCATGTTTCCCAGGAAGAACTTGCTACTGTATGTTTTGCGATTCTGTTGTGAGAGATGTGTTTTTTCTATGGCTAATGTTTGGGCACTTCCTTTCCTCATGTGAGTTAGCACTCTCAGCTTATTTATGTTCCAGGACCTACATTTAACTAGTGTGTCTTCCATCCTTACTTACCTGACTGGAATAAATTTTCTCTCCTTTTTTCTCATCTTCTTAGCCCCTTTTACTCTTTTTTTGCTTTGCATTTCTTCAGGATTTTGGTCTTTCCTCCTTTGTTATGTTCAGTTATGAGAAGCCAATTCTTTCAGCTGTTGTATCTGTTTAATATTTTCCCATCCCTAAGAAAGCTGTATAAATATATACAGTTAAGATTTCCTTCTACAGAGATTTCTCTACAATCTGTAGTATCACCAGCTCTTTGAACATTTATTCTGTCGACTCCACAACAGTACAATTTATTGCTCAAAGGGTCTCCTTCTGTACTCATCATTCTAGATTTTGTACCTCTTACCATTACTTAAATCTTCCTCCATTTATTTTTTTTTAGTTTCTTTCCTCACCTCAACGCATACCTCTCAAACTCTTAGTGCAATAAATCTGGACAGTGCCTAAAATAATTTTGGGGGGAGGGGGAAAAGGCCCAAAATAGGGACATATTTTAAGTATTGCTCTTATAAACTTAGAAAGTTGTTAAAATTACAGGATTTATGTTAGTATGCATTTTCTGAAAGATACAAAGTTTGAAATTCAAATGCATTTCATTATTTAGTGTCTTCATTCATTAGTAATTTGCCAGAAAACTACAGGTTTTATGAGGAACAGATTAAAATATGAGGCAAAAATCAGGACATTCTGCAAAAATCTGGACAGTTGAGAGGAATGCCTCTGCCTTCCATCCAATAGTTTGGTAGCATGTCTGTCATTTCCCCTGCTAACTGCTTCCCTCACCATTTAATAGTGATATATAAAACTACTTCCCTTAAGGCAGGGAACTTCTCTGTTTACCTTCCGACTTCCCCCAACTGCTTTTTATAACATCCTAACCTACCTTCACTTTATTTTACTCTAGTTCCTTTACCTGCTATTATTTCCTGTCTTAAGTCAGTTTTCTTGGCCTTCTGACCCTTATTTATTGTGTTTACTGTCTAGTATTACCTACTATGTTCTTCCATCTCTCCCCATCTCTCTCTTAAAAAATGTTCTGCCTTCATCAGTGATGCACAAGTGCCCTAGTATATGCCCAATACACAACATATACAATTTAGATATTGTTCATTCTCACAATGTCATTATCATATTTCATTTTGATTTTCTGTTCATCGAGAGCATTAACTGGTGTGTTCCCTGGTGCGACTATTGCCTCACTGATTAAAGAAACAGCACATCAATTTTGGCCTTTAGATATTTATTGTTTGTTTTGCATTATTACACTCATATATGACTGTTCGTTTGCTTAACATTCATACTGACACACATTAAATGCATTATTTTACTAACCTACATACCGCCACCCATCCAAAAGCTTCTTAACTCATCCCCCCCAATACAGCTCTTTTGAGTATGCACCTTTAACTCCTAGTGGGTGTGGCTTGAGACTTTAAAAATAAGTTATCACCTTACAGTTCTAACAAATACTGATTGGCAGAGGTCAAATATCAATATAATTGTGTTTACCATCATGAGTGCTTCAAGATAAAATATTCTAATACCTTGTATGTAGCATGGTTTGGGAATTATTAATGCAGATATGAACACACAATATTTGATGCCTAGAGGTGCAATAGGAGGTAACTGCAGAAACTCCTGGAGGTGCACTCAGCTGTAATAAGTTAATCATTTTATTCACTGATCTTCCCCTTAGTCAGTGCCCCAGCGACCCCTTATTCAGTGCCCCCTCATTCTGTATCTTTCCAACAGTCATTCTCAGGGCATGTCCATGTCCTCCTCCACATGATTTAATTCATAATGGGGGACCATACAGATGAAGTCATTGTTTGTTAGGTTGCATTAGACCCAAACCTGAATATGGAGTAAAAATATGGAAACCTTATTAAAAAACAAGCATGAGTAAACTGGAAAGAGTATATCGGAAATATGCCAAGGGCATCCATGAATGTGAAAACTTAAGTTATTATGAATGACTGAAACATCTCAACTTGTACAGTGTTTCACACAGATATTTAAGAGGAGATCTTATTCAGGTATATAGGACATTTAGAGACAACTATCTCTGAGAATGTTTGGGATTATCTAAAAGTAGTAAAGAATCATCAGACAACCTACAGTATGTAGATAGTTCCAATAGTAGTAGGAGCAGTGGGTCTTATAAAGAAAAATATCCAATCATATTTAGATATGTTACCAATACATGTAACTCCATACAAATTACAGAAGGAGTCATTACTGGGCACATTGCGGGTGCTGCAAAGAGCACTTTTGGCTGACATCAAAGAGTGAAACAATTTAAGTTCATGCACTTTAATTGTACTTCGACTTAGGAATGGGGTTTATTCCCATCATGGTATTAGAAACCCAAAGGATTTGGAGAAATTAAAAAGATTTTGTAGGAATGAGAAGTGTACTAACTGGTTCCCTGAGACAACAGCTGATGCATGGAACAGACTACCAAACTACATTAAAGCAAGCACTAGTCTAGATATAGGATCATGAGATCATAGTCGGTTACTAGGCTAATGATCCTAGGGCACTTACAAGCCTAGCCAACTTTTACTCTTATTTCCACAATTAGCACCTATCACCCCTGTCCAAGAGGGACATAGTTGGAACCCCTGAGGTAAATTTATGATTACCCATCCAATTGTCCAGACTGTATTGAAGAGCACCAATGAGGTGCTCTACTTGACATGAAGCGGGAGGCTGTTCAAAAGGTGTGGTAACCTCTGAGACAAATCTGTCCCTCCAGCATGTTCTATTAATGCCACATACTGGGCAAAGACCATTAGAGTGAGTAACCCGTGTACCATTTGACTTACGGATATGCAGCATTTTGAATAAAGCAGGGTCAAAGATTGCCTTATATGCAAGACAGAGATTACCTCTGAGTAGTCTGTATGAAACAGAATAAAGTTACAATAATTTCAGAGAATCATCATAGAACAGATGCTGAAGACCTTGAATTTTCTTTGCTACAAGTGCTTGGAAAGGTACATACCAAAAGGGGCATTGTACTCAATTATTGACCTGATGAGGGATGAGTACAGGGAGGTTATAACCTTTTTTTTCTGGAGGCAGTCCCTTACTTATGAGATGAGCAATATTCTTACTACTATGGAGACATAGTGATCAAACGTAAGGCTGCTGTCAACCTGTTTGCCCAGGTCTGTCACCACTCAGTGCGTACTTAGGGAGTCCTTACTGATGTGGTAGTTAGCAGGAACATCTCTCTTACTGAAAGGGATGAAAATGTGCTTTTTTGTACTGAGTTTAAGACCATGACTTTGACAGCAATCATTTGTTTGTGTAGGACCCTCTTGTAGGATATTGACATCATTTGGAGTTTCTATGACTACTCCCAGTTTGCAGCCATCAGCATACTTTGTCCGCCAAAGTCCTTTAGTTTTAGCTTGCACTTCAGAGAAATAGATTCCAAACAGTACAGGTCCCAGGACTGAACCCTGTGGAACATCACTGGTTACAGGTCTGCTATTGGGGGTGGATTCCCCTATTTTGACTATATGGATTCTATCAGTGAGCCAGCTTGCAACTCATGTAATGATATATGGCTTGATACTTAGCTGGGTGAATTATGCCTGAGTGGGGGAAAGAGTCAAAAATCTTGGCTAAGTCTAGGTAGGCTATATGCACAGATTTCCTCTAATCAAGGGCCTTGGTGACTGTCATGAAGAAGTCCACTAGTTTTAACAGGCATGATCTCCCTTTGACAAATCTAAATTGATTAGGGTCAAGTGTTTGGAGATTACCAATATCCTTGTTGAAAAGTTCTATGATGATTCTCTCCATGGCCTTACAGATAAAGCTAGTCAGGCTAATAGCTCTATAGTTCCTGGGATCAGTGGAAGCATGCCTTTGTCCCAGAGGATAACTACAGCCTTTTCCCATTCAGCTGGGGTAAAGCCAGTGCTTAGTATATGAGTGAAAAGGGTACCCAATGGTGTTACTAAGTCTTGTTTGAGCCCATGTAGGATACAGCCTGGCATGTTCTCAGATCCTATGGATGTTGTATTTTTGATCTTAGAGAGGGCATTCATGACTTGCTCTTTAGAGATACAAGGTACAGGACAGGTAGTAGAGATGTCTTGGGGGTAAGTGTGGCAGGGACAGGGGAGTGATGTTTTCGCAGAACCTGTCAGCTAACAGGTCATCAATGTCCACCGGCTCAGTATTTGTGCTATCATTGACTACCAATTTGGCACAACTCTGGGCATTTCCTTTTAGGTTATGGATGAAACTAAAGAATGCCTTATGGTTGCCATTAGCTAATTTAGATTTGTAGTTAGTTTTGGAGGACTTCATAAGAAGTCTTACTTGCTTGTTTGAGCTTAGGAGGGGGGTGTTTCTAGTTTAGGGCTTGCTCCGTCTTACTTTTAGACAGCAATTTCTTCCTCTTATTGTAAAGCCTGTTAATGACAGTTGTCCACCAGACAGGTTTGCTTTTCCTTGAGGAGCTTGTTTTATCCTATCAGGTATGGCCAAGTCAATGCAGTTGTTCAGGTGTTTGTATAAAACAACTTGGCATTGTTGCAAGTTCCGTCTGAGGGGGGAGGTGCAGTGAAGCTATTTATACCATCCTGTAAGAGGTTATAATCTGCTTTGGAGAAGTTTTTTAGTTTAGTTTAGTTAGTGCTGGGGGGGGGTCAGGTCAAGTCTGATTGTTACTTTGAATGAGACTGATTTGTGGTCAGATCTCACCAGGAAATACCTCACAGTGGGGGTGTTACAATGGTCCCCCATATTAGTAAGCACCAGATCCAGGATGTTGGCACCCCTTCTGGGAGTGTCAACTAGCTGGTCCAGGGCGCTGGAGTTAATGAAGATGACGAAGCTTTTGGCAAGTGAGTTTGTGCATGAGTAATGTCCCCAGCCAATGGATGGGTAGTTAAAGTTGCCCAAAGCCATGGTGCTCAGATGTATCTTGATAGACTCAAATAGATCCAAATAGGGAGAGTGAAATGTCCTGATTCATGGAGGTGGTCCTGTAGCTGACAATGACTTGAATAGGTATCCTACCAAAAGTTAATTGCACTTGAAGTATCTGCAGAGAATCATGCTGTCTAACCAATATGAAGGTGTATTTAGCTTTAATTAATATTCATACACTGCCTCCTTTAGTTTTCTTGTATTCAGTTTGTGGTCTGAATGTGTGGAAGCAGGTGTAGTCCAATATTGCTGAGGTGGTCTCCACAGCCTTGAACCAGATCTCCATGACTGAACAAATGTCTATATCTTCCAAGGTGAGGACTGTTTCTAGTGAATGCATTTTCATGTTAAGACTCCGAGCTTTTAGGAATTTTGTCCTTGAGACAATGCCTAAAAAAGGCACTATGGTGGTGGCAAGAGCCTTGGCAAGTAGCCGAAATACCAGGGGTGACAGATGAAGACCATCTCTGGTAAAGCATCAAGGTCTGTTGAACATGTAATCTCAGGTTGACAGATACTGTATCCCCTTGGAGTGATACCAGAAACTAAGCCAATTATTGAAGTCAACCATTTTCTGTTTGTATTGCACTGTATTTTTAAGAACAGCCTGGACACTTATTATGGGAAGACCTGTTTTGGTATATTAGCAGTTTAGAAGTGCATTAGCACCCATTCTTGAAAAATTTATATGTATACAGTGATTGATAGTCCAGGTTTCAACATTTTATCATATCCTATCTCATTTTAATTGGATAGGCTCCTAGATTCTTCAGCTACATGAAGTCTCTAATCTCCCAAACTGGAATTTATATTAATCCCTAGATCTATTTAATTTTGTTTTAATGTGCAGCTTAATGGGGGTGATGCACTTCTGAGTGAGTCATCCTTTGGATGAGATGTTTAACTAAGGTCCCATCTGCTGGATTTGAAGATAGCTCAGGTGAATGTAAAAGATCCCTCAGCACCTGTTGAAAACAGTATGAGAAGTTCTTCAATGCCCTGGTGAAATTTTCCCTAGTTGTAAAAATACCACCTCGGGTCTCCCCTGAAAAGAGGCCACCAGCTATTGAGACTAACCCAGTCAACAAAGGATAAATAAGAAATTATAATAAAACAATGCAAATTAAATAGGTTACCTCTCTCACCTCCTCCAATGTCCAGTAGTAAGTTAAAGGAGGACAGATGTCAATGAATAGAATACTTTACCCCTCACTAATATATGTGCCATCACTTAGTCTTTTGTTTAAATTGCAGCTACTTCCTCTTCTGATTCTGTTTCTCCTCTGCTGTTTTCTGTCTGGATTCTTTTATTCAGTCTGCTTTCTCCTTCATTTTCTGCTGTTGCCTGAACAGGAGGATAGCCTGTTTTCTTTTTGTTATTCCCCTATGACGGCTGACTTTGTTTACTTCCTCTTATATATTATGTCCTTCTTTGACCAATGGACTTCTCCTGTGGTTTCTTGGCCTTTTGAGAAATTCCTGGTGCAGTACTGGGTCCATGAGTGAACTGGCCGTATGTTAAATAAAAATGTGGATTTTCACCAGCTAGATTAACTTAAATGTTAGGCTGTTCTCTCATCAAATCCTTGTAATAGATATGAAAGCAGTCCTTTTTATCTCTGTACTGTATGAAAAGTCCTAGTCTATGAATATATGTACTTATATGTTTATTGTATTCACTGGCTTCCATATTTTTTCTCAAAACTTTTTTCTTATCTCATAGTTCTGGATTCTCAGTAGGACATGGCAGGTTTGTTGGGTACCTTCACTTCTTGGTCTCCAAGCTTTCCAGTCTGCCTTTTCAATTTTTATCTCTGTTAATGGAATACAAGTCCAATTCTCCAATTGCTCACTTGTAAACTTAATACAGGCTGCACTTGCCTTTCTTCCTGGTACTCCAACCACCCTGTTTTTGCATCTGTACCTATCTCCCAAATCTGTGGTTTTGTCCTCCAAACAGTTACGGAGAGCCTCAACAGAATTGGCCCTGGTTTTAAACTCTACATTCTTGGCCAGATGTTCTTATATCACATTTGTGTGGTCACTAAGGCCATCTGCTCGTCTGCCAATTTTTATTCATGTGTATTCATATAATCCATCAAACACTTCTTTACTTCTGTTAACTTCTTCTATATCATTTCGAGTGTTTTCCAGTGAGAAAAAAAGTAAATTCTATTTTAATTTTTCACACCATTAGTAATGGAACAGTAGCAGATCTAATGAAGAGGGGGCATTAGAAGTGATAGGGCATAACTGGGGTGTTTATGAAATTTAGTGCTTGGAGACTACACCAGACAGAAACATAACATTGTCTCTGTATCGTGCAATTGAAAAGTTCCATAGACTATTTAAAATAAAACATAGTAGAAATATAGTCATACAAACTGAAAACACTGTTGACTGTACAGCATGCAGGAAAATGCATAACACCATTTACTCCTATGCAGCATGAGGATCACACATGTACTCCAGTCTGTCCACAACCGGTACCGTTATAACTCCGTCATAGTCCATGCTGGTGTGAGTGCCTTGAAATGTTCCTCAGTGAACTATATGAAGAGAGACATGACTAAGCTCTTTGAATATGTGTCTCAGGCAGATATGTCACTAGCTTTGAGCAGCATAATACGTCCACCTAAGATGATACCACAATATAAACAAAAAAAGATTGACTTCAATGATTGGCTTAGTTGCTGATATCATTCTAAGGGGATCCAGTAACTGTCAGCCTAGAATGACATGATAGATAGACCATGCTGCCTTGCCAGAGATAGTCTTTATCAGTCACCTCTTGGATTTTGGTTACAGGTTAAAGCTCTAGTGCCCCTTTTAGGCAATGTCACAACAACAAAATTCCCATCGTAAAAATATCTTCAAAAAGTATCCTCAAGCTTATGCTGCTAAACATTAGGAGTCTAAACATAAAATTGGTTATCACTGGAAGCAGCCCTCATCTTAGAAGATGCTGATCTTTGTGCAGTCACAGAGACAAGGCCGTGGAAACACCCCTGACCGTACCAGGTTATAACGCCTTCCACACATTCAAACCACAAACTGAAAGTGATGAACTAAAGAAGGTAGAGTATTGATATTCATCAAAGACAAATCCACGTCTAGAGTGGTTAAACAAAATGAAATAATGGTCTCTGAACTGGAAGCATTTCACCCTCAGCTTAAACAAGTATATAAGACACCTCGTAAGGCATTCTAAAGCTAACAATGAATTCAGATTAGCCTGTGTTGCTAAGGGTAACCATAAGGACTTCTTTAGCTACATCAGAAACCTTAAAGAAAAAACAAATCTGCATAGAACTGGTGGTTAATGCCACCACATATAATGAACCTGCAGAAATAGCCAACCTGCTAGCTGACAGGTTCAGTGAAAACTTCTCCCCCATCCCTGCCACATATCCACTAAAGCATCATTACCACCTACCCTCTACCTAATATCTCCAAGGAGCAGGTCTTAAACACTCTCTCCAAAGCCAAAAACACAGCCTTTATGGGACTTGATAATATCCCAGGCTGCATTCTAAATTATTAAAGCAGGAACTAGCAGTACTGCTGGGTACTCTTTATAACCACAGTCTAAGCACTGGCTTTGTATCTGCTGAATTCAAAACAGCAACCATTATCCCGTTACATAAAAGGAGGTGCGTCCACAGACCCTGTAAACTGTAGACCCATAAGCCTGACCAATTTAATCTGTAAGGCTATGGAAAGAATAATCATGGACCTTAGCGACAAAGATATAGTAGACGGCCAAACACTTGACCTGACCCAGTTTGGCTTTATTAAAGGGAGATCCTGTCTCTTGAACTTGGTGGACTTCTTTGAGACAGTCACTAAAAGCCCTGGACGAAGGAAAATCCATGCATATTGCCTACCTGGAACTTGCCATTGCCTTTCACACTATTCCCCACTCAGGCATCATTGATAAACTCAGCCTGCTGGAGATCAACCCGTATATTATCAGGTGGTTTGCAAACTGGCTTGCCGATAGAACATACACAGTCAAAACAGATGAATCTACCTCCACCAGCACACTCGTAACCAGTGGTATTCCACAGTGATTGGTGTTGGGCCCCTATAGTTTTGAATCTATGTTTCAGATGTACAGACTAAAACAAAATGCCTTTGGCTGACAAACATACCTCTCAACTGTCAAAATTTTGGCAGAATGTCCAGATTTTTGCCTCCTATATTAGGTCTGTTCCTCATATAATTTGTGGTTTTCGGTCAAATCACTGAGTACTGAAGGTTCTAAATAATAACATACATTTGAGTTTTATACTTACATTGTTGCCTCACAGCTAGAGGTTCTCTGGTTCGATTCTCGGCTGGGGTGCCTTCTGTGTGGAGTCTGCATGTCCTCCCTGCATTTGTGTGGGTTTCCTCTGGGTGCTCCAGTTTCCTCCCACATTGCAAAGACATGTATCTGGAGTGTTTCCCCCCGGGAATCCACTGAAAATGGCTCATTCCAAGTTGGACTTTCCCAGTTATTAAATGTAAAATAAATAAATATCCTTCAGAAAAGGGATGTTAACACAAATCTTGTTAATTTAGCAACTTTCTAAGTTTATAAGAGCAATATTTAAAATCTGTCCCTATTTTTGGGGCTTTGTTTCCTCATTATTTTAGGCTTTGTTCAGATTTCTTGCTCTAAGAAGTTGAGAGGTATGCTGACAAAGTTTGCTGATGACTGCAAACTGGGTGCAGTCACTGAGTCCCCAAATGATGTCAACATCCCACAAGAGGAACATAGATAGACAAACGACTGGTGCCAAAGACATGGGCTAAAACTCAATGCAAAAAAATGCATTATCACCCCCTTCAGCAAGGGCGATGTCCCTGCAGATTACCACATTAATAACAGCACCCTAAGCATGCAATCAGTAGTGAGAGATTTAGACACACAGGTTGACAGCAACCTTTCCTTTGACCACCACGTCTCCACAGTGGTAAGAAAGGCTTTCTATGTCACCCACCTCATAAGTATGGGCATTGCATCCAGAACAAAAGAGGTTATAACCCCCCCCCCACTGTAATCCTCACTTATCAGGCCAATAATAGAGTACAATGCTGCCCTTGGTATGTACCTTACCAGGCACCTGCAGCAACTGGAAGGACGTCAAAGGTTTCTTACAAAGAAAATTCAGGGTCTTCAGCATATGTCAAATATTGACAGACTGAAGTAACTGTCACTGTACTCTGTGTCTTATAGACTACTCAGAGGCAACCTCTGTCTTGCATATAAAGCAATCTCAGATCCTCCTCTAATGAAAATGTTGCACATTCGTAAAATAATATGGTATAAGATGCACTCGCTCTAGGGAACTCAACCTAGTATATGACACCAACAGGACTTGCTGGAGAGACAGATATGTCTCACAAATGTTACCTCTCCTCTGGAACAATCTTCCAATTCAGGTGAAGCAGAGTCCCTCGCTGACCCTATTTAAGCATAATTTGGATGACTGGATGGGAAACTGTAAGTTCACTTCTGGAGTTTCACTAGTGTCCTTCTTGGACAGGGGCAGTAGTTGTTAACATAGTTCCACTTAATTCTTTGATATTCTTGAGAACAGGGATTGTATTTGGCTAGGCTTGTGAGGGACCTAGGACCATTAGCCTAGTAACCTCCTATGAGCCCATGATGTCTGAAATTGTTATAATTTACAAATCACTAATGTAGAGCTATAGCAGCAGTCATGTGATGACATTAGGCATCTTACAGCTCTCTTATCAGTGACATCTTCATCAACATCAGAATCATTCAATATGCCTTTCAATCTTTCCATTCATATATCCGCAATCCGTCTTGCTATATTTCTGAAAAACAAGTAATTCCTTATGCATAGGATTCACATATGTACATTTCGTAATGCAATATCAGTTCAAATCCCTTACAGCAGTTGGCCTTGCACAGTAGTATTGACTAAGGCTGCGTATGAGTCACAAGTGACCAAAAGATGTTCATGATTAAACTGGCCAGTAGTAAGGATATATTAATAAAATTAAAGTTGGAAATATTTGTTTGGGAAATACTATGATATGTTAAATAGGCATGTTACCAAATATGGGAAATTACTATTAGCAATAAACTACTGGAAAAATAATTGTGAAGAAATCAATAGAGGCATTCAAGAGGCCATTAGACAGATGAAAAAAGGGAAAGTGGAAAGGCTATGATGGATGGGGAATACAATATTACATGTACTTATACTACAGGCAAGATAGACTTTTGCTGTCAATCAAATGTAAATAATGTAAATTGTGTTTTCTTTTATTGGTTCTGTATTATTTTTCTGCTGAGCTTCTGCTACTAGTTTATTGTATAAGCCATCATAGCTGACCATATAGTAGCTTTTGCATTCTTGTTAGAAAGTTGAGTTATCTCTATACAGAACAGCTACATGCTAAATGGGGACAAAGGCTAACAGATGCTCTAAAATGCTATTACACTATTTAAAATCATTAATGACATGAGAACGTTTATAGAACCACTGAAGCATAATTGCAATTATAGTAAATGTATATGACCACCCCCCCCCCCAAAAAAAAAAAAAAAAAAAAGCTTTACTAAACTGTATTTCCATCCCTGGTAACGGCATTCCATACTGCTAGTATAAAATGTCTCATTAAGGTGTGATCTTAAAAAAAATGGCATGTTTCATATATATGAACAGAGTGAAATTAAAATATCTCAGAGTTATGTATATGTATTTACCAGACTACATGTACTAAATGAGAAAATGTTGTTCCATTAGTGTAACTTCCCATTATGAACATTAAATCTTAATTCAAGTTAAAATGTTTGTAGAACAAGCTACATTATAAGCTTGGTGATGAAATAATGAACACTGCTAATGCTAACAAGGGATTTTTGTATCATATGTAATATCATAACACCAGTTATCTTCAATTATTTTTGCCCAAATTTTGATTAAGTTGATGACCAATATGTAGGAAATTGTAGAAAGTGATAAATGATCATCTCATGCCCAGATATTTCAAACAGTAACTCTGGGAATGACTTTAGGATGGATAAAAGAAAATGTGTAACAAAATGCTGTAGCTTATGAACCCCCCCCCAAGTTGCATGTGAAAGTCTTTGTCTAAAATATTCAGGAATTCTCAGGGAAAATATGTGAAATACAATGTTATGGGGAATATGAACACAACATTTTCAAAAAATTAATGTTGTGTGTATCTGATGAGTCTCAAGTATCTCCCATGGATTGAGTTGCACTTCCTATCTGCTGTTAACTTGTAGGGTAAGGTATTATAGTTAGGACAAAGAAAAACTTCACTTACCATCAGAAAAGTGTTGTACTTGGATGCTCCAATCTCCTTCATCCTCTTTGGAGAAGCTAAAAAGCAAGTTCTGGTATTTGACAAAATGCTGGATATTGTGAGAGAGGGGTAGCAAAAACAAATGTGACTAATGCTCTGAGGTTGCCACATAGCGGAAGAGAAAAAAAAAATATGCGGGGTTTCTAAAGATCAAAGTTTTCTTTTGCAGTCATGTGACAGTTTCATACCAAGAAAATGGCAGATTATCTTTTAGTTAACACTGTATTTGTGATGCCCTGAATGAGAAGTGTCTCTGACATGCACAGTGCCACTCATCTGTATTCATCACTCAGTTACAGGAAGCAAGCTGGAAATATTTATGGAAGAGGATAGCCTTCTAGCTCTAGAATGGAAATGTGGGAGAACTTAGACATGCTTGTACTCATCTGCATTTTGTGTCTCTATACATTTTTCTGATTATTTACATGTTTTTGTGAGTGGTTGTGTGTGTTTGTGGAACAGAGAAATTTTGTAGCTAGTATGGACAATAAAGCAGAATCTAAAGATCTGAACAGAGGACAATGTTCCATTTTACCAAGGGGAAGAAAAATATCTTCTTTTAATGAAAGTACAGAATTTTATCCCTAATTTTGACACCTGGTATGCTCTCCCATCAGGAAAGCAAAATAAGACATTGAAGAATTTTACATCCCATCCACAATGACCATAAAAATAATGTTGCATGAGAGCATTTTTGCAAGATACTTTGTTTTTGCTTTATCGGCATTTGATTACCTGAAAAGTCCGATTGGGTTGGAGCTTTTTCAGAGGAGGCCCAGGCAGAAAAGCTACAAAGTATTACAAAACATTTTAAGAGCAATACTTTACAGTCTTTAAACAAATGCAAAAACAAATACAGTTGAACTTATTATACCATATTAGGCATAATATAAAAACATTGGTTAGGAATAGAGTCAAGTTGTATGAAAATGATATAATAGACAAATTATAGCCAGTTTATAGAGAAATTAAAAGTAAGTTAGTATAATATAAACAGGAATTGCAATGCAAAGTGAGAGAAAAGCAGGCTTACAGTATATTTAGACAGAAAGGCCGGGGTCATAAAATTGACAGAAGCAAAGAAGTGACTTAAGAAGGGAGATTAAGGAGATGTGAGGTATGAAGAGGCATTTGTTCATATTTAGGGATATAGTTTATCCTGGTGTTGAGCATGAGCAGAGCCAGCGTTTGTCTATTAAGTCCTTCAGAATGATTTTGAATGATAGGAGGGAGGGTGTTGACCTGACAGAGATAAGGAGTTCCAGGCCATAGCCACAAGGTATGAGTGCAGACAATGATTTGGTTTGACCAAAGAAAAAACTTTGTTTTTTAGGAGCTGTAAAATTGGGAGACTGCATTTATAAGTATTTACTTAAATCAGAGAAAGCTTTCTTTTTGTTCTGGTGTCAGGCCTCATGTTATGTCTATGATCAATTTTCCTTTTGTAGAATTTACTAAAAGGACACAGGAAGGCTTGTTCACCAGAATTTGGGTTGTTTTGCCTTGTTTGAAGTGGAACAAAATTCTGGGAGAATGCACCACCAGTGTCTTTTTAAATTTGTGAAAAGGTATGACACAATCACTGCTTGATGGTAGGAAGAGAAAAAATTCTCCATTGTCTCTTCCTCTTCCACAAAGAAAAGGACATGACTTATTACTGCTCAACATTAATTTTCAGAGCACCTGCAAAAAAGTTCAGGATTTCTACAGATGCATTACTCACTACTCCCCAGATATAGCATTTGCAACAGAAACCTGGATAAAACCAGCAATAAATTATAATGAAATGCTTCCAACAGGCTTCAATGTAATCCGGATAGACAAAACAAAAACATGGAAGAGGCATAGCTATTATATATAAAAAACAAATGAACATAATCTTGTAACCCTATCACACTCTCCCCCACACTTTCCAGAATGGTGAAATACTAATGGCATTTTTAAAAATTAACAATTAAAAACATTTGCATTACTAGCTTATACACTCTCCCAGACAACAACTCATTCACTGTGGAAAAAAATCTACTGTAGCTACATAACAACATCAAAGAAACCATTATTATGGGGTATGTAAACTTAGATTTGAAGCAAGTTAAGTTAAATAAATGTGGCTTTACACTAGTAGATGTCACAACACAAATACACAAATAACTTAAATCTATGTAGCTTCACACAATTAGTAGATGCCATAAAACGAGTACATAAAAAAGCAAACAAGGAATCCACTCTAGACTGGATTCTTACAATCAGAACTACAGTTATAAATTCAGCAGGAATGTTACCAGACATCAGAGATCACCTTCAACTTATAACATCAGACAGCAAATAAACAGCCATAAACAAATCATCTGTTAGCAAGTTCACAACCTTACAAAATTCAACCCAGAAAACTTCACACTAAGCCTTAAACAATATAACTAGGATATCCTTAAAACATTGCCTTTAGACAAAACAGTGGCACACTTTAACTAAGCCTTCTCAAACACAATAAAGGAACATGCACCCCAAAGAGGGTTACATCTAACCCAGCTCCATGACTAACTAGATCCAGTATGCAACTACTTAGACAGAGGGACCTTGCTTGGAAAACATGAGCCAAAAATAAGAACCAGGCCACTCTCCAAAGATTTAGGCACCCAAGAAACCTTCCAAAACATCACATTTGAAATAAAAAATCCTATTTCTCCAACCTACAAACCAACAACCGAAATAGTTTCAAACAACTCTGGGCTACTGAATAAAATCTATTGCAAAGAAGACAAACCAGCTGTTCCTCTTCAAATATGAACCCCTCAGACAGTATTGCCACACTTTTCAATTCCCACTTCATTAACTTGATTATATCCCTCAGCAAATAATCATCCAGTACCCTCAAAATCCAAATGGCTCAAAATAGTAATACAGTATTATTAACTTCAATCAAGTCCCCACTTCAGTAATAAAAATAAAGCTACTAACCTTAATCCAACTACAGTGGCAGCAGACAATGGTCCTACAGAATACGGTACCTGAAAATTGCAGCTGAAACTATTGCATATCTTGTCTCTATCTGTATCAGCAGATCCCTAACAGAAAAACAACATCCTAGAAATCTAGAAAAAAAATCTTTCATAATACCACTCCACAAATGTGGCAACTATGCTGACCTAATTAACTATAGTCCAATTGCCATACCAGCACCACTGTCTAAAATTCTTGAAAAATGTGTCCACTCCTAACTTCTGCAAAACTTTAACAACAGTCTGCAGTTCTGTTTGTATGAATCCTTATATACAACATGGCTTCCACCCAAGAAACAGTATTACAACTGCTGTCCTCAAATATACCAACACAGTTAACCACCATAGGAAAAATGGCAGATTGGTTTCAACCTTCTTCCTTGATGTATCAAAAGCATTCAATACAGTATCTCATCAAAAACCTCTCTGTGAACTTTCTTCCCTAGGATTTACTTACCTAGCCCTTTCCTGGTTTCTCGGCTATCTATCTCATAGACAGTAAGCTATAAAATAGCAACATGAATTCTTCCCTTTCCTAACAGTTAAAGTCAGAGTACCTTAAAGGTCTATGTTATGGCCTATCCTATGTAAGATATTTATTAATAAACTTCACACTGCCACCAAAGAAGAAATCTTTGTCCAGTACACAAATTACGCCACACTCATCTGCTCAGCTAAGACAATAGAAAACCTCCAGGACATTATATAAGAAGCATTCCTTTCCATTAAATCTTGTCTGTTGGATCCAGGCCTACTGGTAATAAAACCAAACTAATACTCTTTACCCCCAGTTGCTTCTCTGTACAAAACAACAGTTCCAAATCTTATCATCAAACAAGATGGCAACTGAAACTGTGTTTCAAGCTAAACTTCTAGGATTATTACTCAGTGATGATTTAAGATATGACTAACATATACAACAAGTCTAGAATCATTCTACAGAGTCAAACAATTACCCACAGATAGCACCAGAAGGTCCATATGTATAACGTGTCTACACCCTCCCCTCTTTTATGTGTCACTAATCTTATTCAACCTAAACATCACTATCAGAGCAAAATTAGGCTCATGCTATCACAAAATAACAAACCTTACAGTAAAACCTCAGAGCCAATACATCACTGTAAGGCCCAAAAAGACATAAACTGGCTCAAACTACCACAATACCTATAGTATGCCAAACTACTAATTGTCTACAATCAAATATACTGCCCAGACTAATGCCCATCTTTAAAAAAAACTTACTACAACCTTATGCAAACATTAGATCCTTATGTTTCAACAATAAATCACAATGGCATCTTTGGCAACACCTTATACTTCAAACATCTAAACAATCTGTGGAACTCCATACCACTGTAAAAAACTTCTCCAAAGCCAATTTTGGGCTTCTAAAAATAGAGGTCGCTAACCTCACGACACCCACGCAAATGGAAAAGAGGTGCATGACTGCTAAATCATACACCAATGCACTGTATGAGCACATACACAAGCGCATGGAACGGGCCATACCAAACAGAACCAAGACGCTCTCCTCCAAAGAAAGGAAGCCAATATGGTGCCCCCCCCCCCACCACTATAAACAGGCTCTACAACAGATAGAAAAGACTGTTGCAGAAAAGGGTGAATTTCCAAGACTGGAAAACCTCCCTTGTTAGCCTCAGCAATAAAACTGAGATCCCCTCTAAAGCGAGCTATGAAAACAAAATTGCTGCAGATTCTAAAGACAGCCACAAGGCATTCTATAGTTATATCAAGAATCTACATGACAAGACCCAGATCTGCTCTGAGTTACAGCACAATGGCAATACATATACAGAACCAACTGATATTGCCAACATATTGGCCAACAGGTTCAGTGCGAACTTTACCCCTTTCATCCCCTAAAGGGCCTATCACAATACCTGAGGAATGCCAAGTCCCTATTATCGCAGCTACACAGGTAAAAAATGCACTGTCCAAAGCCAAGAATACAGATTCCATAGGACCTGATAATATCCCTGGCTCTGTTCTACATAAATTACAAAGTGAACTGGCACCATACCTGAGTACCCCATTTAATCACAGCCTCATTTCAGGCTTTGTTCCTACTGAATGGCACACTGCTATGATTATCCCACTCCACAAAGGGGGAGTGACTACAGCCCGTGGGAACTACCGGCCCATTAGTATGACGAGTCTGATATGTAAGGCTATGGAGTGCATCATCATGGACCTTATAAATAAGGATGTAGGGAATCTCCAAACTCTGGACTCCTTGCAGTTTGGGTGTGTGAAAGGGTAGATCATGCCTGCTCAACCTGATAGACTTCTTTGAGTCTGTCACCAGAGCTGTGGATGAGGGCAAGGTAGTTCACACAACCTACCTAGATCTTGCCAAGGCCTTCAACACCATCCCTCACTCAGAAATCATAGATAGACTCACTAAACTAGTCATAAACCCCTATATCGTAAGATGGGTTGCCAACTAGCTCACTGATAGAACCCACACTGTGAAAGTAGTGGACTCCAAATCTGACTACCGACCAGTTACAAGTGGTGTCCCACAGGGATCGGTCCTAGGTCCTCTCCTGTTTGGCATCTACTTCTCTGAAGTTCAAGCTAACACAAAGGGACTCTGGCTGACCAAGTTCACAGATGATTGCAAACTGGGAGCCATTATTGATTCTCCAACTGATGTAGACATTCTACAAAAAGACCTCACTGGCACCAGTGACTGGTGCCAGAACCATGACTTAAACTCAATGCCTAAAAATGCATTGTCATTCCCTTTGGGAAAAATTCGGAGCCCATGAACAACCACAAAGGCGGTAGTCCACTAAATACCGAAGGTGTGATAAGAGACCTGGGGACACAGGTTGACAGCAACCTCTTTTTTGATAACCACATTGTCACTGTAGTCAGAAAGTCCTTCTATGTGGCACATCTCATTACAAAAGGTTTCTCAACCAGGAAGAAAGAGGTCATAATCCCTCTCTACTCATCTCTCATTAGACCTATTATAGAATACAATGCCCCATTTGGTATGTACCTCACTAGACACCTACAACAACTGGAAAGGCCACAAAAATACCTCACTAAGAGGATCCTAGGCCTTAGACACATGCCCTATATGGATAGACTCAAAATACTCCAGTTATATTCTCTTATCGCCTACTTAGAGGCGATCTCTGCTTGACCTACAAAGCCATATCTGACCCACAGCTGCTAGATATGCTACACCTAAAGTAAAGTAAAATGGAGTTTAGAACTCTAAAAGAAAACAGGTCTAACTTAATGCATAACAACTTGACTAAGGCGGAATTCAATGTGTTATTAGATCTAACAAAGAATGACACCATAAGAATTATGAAACTAGACAAGAGGGGTGGTGTAGTCATTATGGCTATGACTACAATGCCAAGATGTTTGAATGACAGCATATATTTCACAATGGCTTCCCTTAATGAGATAAATATATTTAATACAAAGCTTGACATGATGCTGGAAGAGCTTTTACAGGAATATACATTTAGTGATGCTGAGATGAAATATCTCAGGGTGGGAAATCCTCTGATTCCATCCTTCTTTGGGATCCCAAAAATCGATAAATCGGTTGAAAATCCATCAATAAGACCCATAGTGGCAGGAAGGGGTAGTAAGACAGAACCCCTAGCCAAATTGGAGGACTTTCATTTAAAGGTATTCTTTGAAGGGAAAGAACATGCATTAAAAGACTCATTGCATCTGTTAAAATGCTTAGCTAAAAGTGAGTAGAAGGAGGATATTATATTCCTCACTGTTGATCTAAAAGACTTATTCCTGACTATCTCACATGAAGATGGAATGGAACTGTTTCAGGACGCACTTAAAGTGGGTTCTAGATTTTCTAAAGATACTACATATGTGTTGTCCACCCCGATGGAACTGGTATTAAAAAATAATTATGTATGGTTCCAAGAGGAGTATTTTAAATAGACTCAAGGGATGGCAATGGGTGTGGCGGCAGCACCCATTTTTGCTAATATAATATTATGGCAGTGGGAGATTACGTTTATGTTGGGTTCTAATTATATGAAGATCCTTTTCAAATGCTATAGATTTTTAGATGATATACTGGTGTTGTGGGCAGGTGGAATGGAAGAGATTCCAAACTTTATTGATAACATCAACAACACCACAGATTTTTTAACATTTACTAGTAGAGTTGAGGATGAGGCTGTGGACTATTTGGATGTCCACATTTATAAGAACAGGCATGAGGGTTGCTATGAGTCATCCATTTTTAGGAAACCAACTTACTCAAACAGCTTTCTACATTTTAGAAGTGACCACGCCTTTTGTAAAAAAGGAACCTAGTCAAAGGACAAATGATTAGGTTATCCAGATTAATAATGAAGGAGCAAATGTTTAGGAATAAATTGGAAAAACTGAAAGAAATGTTTAGGTTGAGAGGTTATTCTACAGCATTATTAGAGAGACAGGAACAGTATGTCACCAGTAAGTGAGTAGATACATATCCCCTTTTACTGAGAAATCCAGAAAGTGAGATGGGAAAGAATAAAACACAGTATGAGTCTACTTGCCATGAGCTGATTTACGACCAGTATTCCCCAGAAGTGAGAAAAATAGTAGAGAAGAATTGAAACTGTGTCTTTGGGGCATATGGGTTAATTGATAAATCATGACACAAACTATACTTTTGCACTGTGTATGAACATTATGCTTTTCAATGAACTCACTGCTTATGTCATGTGGGTCCTACTGATGCTAAGGATTGATTTATTCTTGTGGAATCCATCAGTCACATTTGATGTAGAGTCATCAGTGACTTAGAGATAGCTGGAGTGGTCATTCCAGGATAGCTCTCTTTCCCAAAAAATAGACAGGTAAGTGTTTACAAGGCACAGGAGCCCTGAATGAATTTTCTATATGCACAGTATGCTGAAACATATAGGTCAGTAGAGTTTCTGCAGGATTCAAGAAACTCCATGTAGGGTTTGTGTAGAGCCTATACAGAGCGTTTCCATGTGCACAAAGTTGTGCCTGTGGTGGTGCTGCAAAATACATTTTAATGAAGTTCCTTGTACTTAGACAGGGCTTTGTGGTGTGCAACAGTGTTTTTATAGCCACATAAACTCTTTAGGAATCTGGATAGCATTTCGGTGTAAGGTTGCTGTCTGTAGCACTGCATTCAGACCTCTCAATCTCATACAGCAAGAAATCTGAACAAAGCTATAAATAATAGGGGGACAAAGGCCCCAAAATAGGGACAATTTTTCAATACTGATCTTACAAACTTAAAACATGGATAGAATAACAAGATCTGAAGTAGTTAACTTCATTTGTGCAGCAACCTTTGGGAATCGGATCCAACCTCGGATCCGAGCCGGCAGTTTTCAACAGCTTTAGATCCAAGCTCCAAGCACCTCCCCCTACCCATAATTCCCTGCCAACCCTGACTGACCCCAGATCTAGTTTGCCGTGGTTTCATTCAGCAGCTTGATCCTGAGTCTCCTGGTGTTCTCATCTCTTCGTGAGAAAAAAATTTAACTTTTTCAAATCTTTTACCTTATTAGTTTTCCTTCCCCTACTCGTGGTTCTGTCAGTGTTGTGTGTGTGTGTTGGGGCCTTGTGTGTGTGGGTTACCTTCTCAATATGTCTGAGGCCCCAAAGTTAATGTTCTCTAAGTGCACCGAGTGTCCCCAGCGGATGGCCACACTCGGTGTGTATTGTGCCTTGGGGTTGAACACCTGTCCTCTGGTTGTACCATTTGTGCAGCGTTCAACCCCAGGGCACTTAAGGACCGGAGGTCTAAGCTGATTCTGGTGGGTCTTCTGCCTCCGGATTCAGCTTCTACCTCTGGTCCTTCCATGGCTCCCGCAGCGGCTGCAGTGGCTGCCACTCCTGCCTCCCTCCCCCCGGCCGGGACTCAACCTCCCACCTTAGGCTCGGAGGAGAGGGAGGCCAGGAAAGAAAGGAAGAGGGAGAAGCACCACAAGCGGCAGGCCGAGGCTTCAGCTTCGGCCCCCCTGGCTAAGCGGTCTTCTCCCTCTAGGTCTTCTGGTTCTCCTCCTTCTCGGATCCGGTCCCCGTGCTTTTCACCGGGTCCTGAGGAGGAGGAGACCTGATCTCCATCGAGGTCATTGAGGGGACACTCCCGGCCCGCCTCAGTGGCCTCATTGAGATCCACAAGAAGTCTCACAGATGCAGATTTGGACCGGATGATGAGAAGATTCCTCCAGGCCCAACTGCAGATGGGAGTGCTCCTGCCTCCCCCCCCTCGGGGGGGGGAGCTTGACCCCCTTCTTTACCCCGAGAGCTCCTTCTCCAACCCATTTTCCAGGTTCGGAGTCTTCAGAGCCGGGCAGCCTTGGAGCCGGGGGTGTGTCGGCACCGATAGTCTCGGGTACTTCAGCGCCGACACTTCCATCGAGTCTGTCGGGTCATTTTCTTCGGATCCAAGCTCTCAGAGCTGAGGGCTGAGCTTCGGATCCAGTGGTATTGCTATTCCTTCGGCTCCGTCCGGGTCGGAGCATGCTGGTCCGTCGGATCCGATCGCTTCGGCACCGGCCCCGATCCATCCATCAGATCCAAGGGAGAGTCTGCTTTCGGATCCCAGAGAGAGCAGCTCTGCCTCGGCATTCAACGTGGTGGAGAGGGTTCTGTCGAGGGATTCCAGGCCCCTGACCCTTGCCACGGCTCCACCCTGCACTCCTTCTCAGTTGGGCCCGGCTTCCATCACCCAGCCCCAGGGACAGCCTGCTTTGACGTCCCAGGAAGTTCCGGTGGAACAAGACGTTGCTGGTGAGACCTCCTCGGACAGACCCCCCGAGGTGGTCCCTCACAAGTGAAGGTGCAAGAGGAGGCACCTGGACTCCCCCGAGTCCTTGACTGAGGACACGGATTTGGAGGAAGGGGAAGGCTCCCCAAGATCACCCCCAAAGATGTCTCATTTGGTGACATAATGGAGATGCTTAGAATAAAGGGGGGGATGGTCTGCCCCAAAGCCTACCTCGGACAAATCCATGTTCCTGGAGGTGTTTGAAGCAGGCCAGTTTACCTCTTGGGTGTCCCCTCCGGCCGACCCCCTGGTAGATTTGATCACTACCAGGGTGTGGAAAGAACCGACACTGTGCAGCCAGTCCCCAAGCATCCAGACAAGATCCTTAGCCCACCCCCTGACAAGTCACACTGGAGTAAGGGTCCCCCGGTAGATGCCATGTTGGTGGCGGTGGCCACCAAGAGGGAATTTGCTCAGGAGAGTCCCTCGGTTCATCCCCCTAGCAAGGAGTCTCGGTCGATGGACTACCTAGGAAGCGGGTGTTTAGTTCAGCGACCTTCTTGGTGAGGTCACTGAACTACATGGCACACGTGCTCCAACTGCAGCGGGACCTTATTAAAGAGAACGCTGCGTCACCCCCCCGAGTCCATGTCAGCGGAGGACAAACAATTGCACTCCACCTGGATGGCCACTCTACGATCCATATCTAACACCTCTATGCGGCTTCTGTCTCATGCCACAGAAGGAGCTGCTAGAGCCAGTGGAGCGGGCCTCATTATGAGATGTCAGGCCTGGCTCCGACACTGTGATTTCGTGGAGCCCTTCAAGGCGTCATTCACTAATGCCCCTTTTGATGGTTCTGACCTCTTTGGCAAAACCATGCGAGATACCTTGGTCCAGAGTGAAAAGGACGGGAAGACGTCTGCCGTTGGAGTCCGCTTCTCTGCTCACCAGAGGTCCTTTTCTAAGAACCAAAAGGGACAGAAGAAGATGTGGTTCCGGAAGTCGCAACAGTCCCGTTCCGCTCCAGACTCCCAGCCCTTCCACGGCAGAGGAGAGCAGGGTAGACACCACCCTAGAGGCAGAGGGGGCCCGCGGAACTTTGAATCCAGAGAACCCTTCTCAGACCAACCCACGCAACACCCCTGAGGGGTTGCCCGACTGCTCCACTCTGAAGGCAGTCGGGGGCATTTCTCGAAGCACCCAGCAGCTTGGGAGTCCATCACATCAGACTGCTGGGTGCTTTGCATCATATCCAGAGGATATCAGATTCCCTTCTCTCATTACCCACGCAGCCCCAGATACCTCCCCGATGTCCCACCCGATCAGAGGGAGGCCACAGCAATGGAAATCCAACATTTGCTGGGAAAAAGAGCCATCTAACACGTCTCCCCAGACCAGTGCGGGTCCGGGTTTTACTCCAGGTTCTTCTTGGTGCCAAAAAAGACGGGGGACTTAAGACCAATCCTCGACCTTTCTTCCCTGAATCTGTCACTAACCAAAGAGAAGTTCCACATGGTCACTCTTCAATCCATTCTCCCCCTCTTACGGGAGAATGATTGGATGTGCTCTATAGACCTCAAGGATGCGTACTACCACATTCTGATGGACAGGCGATCCAGGAGGTTCCTCCGCTTCCGGCTAGGAGCCAGTCATTACCAATTCAGGGTCCTCCCCTTTGGTCTCACCACAGCCCCCAGGGTGTTCACCAAAGTGTTAGCAGTGATAGCGGCCCACCTGAGGCTCCAGGGAATTCAGGTCTTCCCGTACCACCCCAACAAGGCATCTACTCTGTTCAGCCAGAAACTACTTTCTCCATCTAGCTCCCTGGCTGGGGATCACTATCAACATAGAGAAGTCGTCTCTTACTCCAACTCAGATTATAGACTTCATAGGGGCCAGATTGGACACAAACAAGCTCCTAGCTTTCTTGACCATGGACCGGCTACTATCCCTGAGGCTACATGTGCAGGCCATTCTACAATCTCCAGCTCCCCCGGCGGAATTGGTCCTGAGGGCTCTCGGCTCGATGGCGGCCGCGATCAGCCTACTGCCAATGGCATGTTTGAACATGAGAGTCTTACAATGGACCCTCCAGGTCCAGTGGTCCCTTCTTCACTACCCTCTGAGCCATCTCATCCCCCTCAGCAGGGCCTGCAAGAGGGCCCTCCTATGGTGGCTCCAATCTCCAGACCTTCAGCAAGGATACCCCTTTTCTATGATCTCTCCTGTAGCCACGGTGACCACGGACGCCTCCCGCCTAGGGTGTGGGGGGGCATTGTTCAGGCAGGACAGTCCAAGGCACGTGGGACCTTATGGAGACCTCACTGCATATCAACGTCCTAGAGATGAGGGCAGTGCTGTTAGCGTTGCAAGCACTTCAGGACCTTCTTCCCGTAGGAACGATCGCGATTCAGATGGACAACATGTCGGTTGTCTGGTACATCAACAAACAAGGGGGAACCAGGTCTTACCCACTCTGTTGAGAGGCCATGAGAGTGTGGGAATGGGCTGTCTCCACCAACCGCTTTCTCATTGCAATGCACATTCTGGGACGGTCCAACATCCTAGAGGACAAACTAAGTCGCACCATCCTGTTACCATACGAGTGGTCTCTGAATCCCGAGATAGCGAATCGGATCTTCGCCAAATGGGGTCAACCCTGTTGCGATCTCTTTGCCTCTCCCTCGAACACAAAATGTTATGACTACCTTGCTCTCATTTCCCCCTCCGGTAAACCCCCGAGAGACGCTCTGGTGCATGCTTGGCCTTCCGGTCTTCTTTATGCTTACCCTCCTCTTCCTCTAATGCTGAAGTTTCTTCAGAAAGCCAGATAATTCTCATTGCCCCATTTTGGCCTCGTCAAACCTGGTTCCCTTACCTTTGGTCTCATCTCATGAATCCTCCTTGGATTCTGGATCCCCGTCCGGATCTAATATCCCACCCCCTAGATCTCCCAGTCCCGAACCTGGACAACCTCAAGCTCACGGCTTGACTGCTCCAGTTCCACTTGTAGCTAGGACTCCCGGTATCTCTTCCCCAGTTAAAACCATTCTAGTAGCTGCGCACAAGCCTTCTACTAGAAAGATCTAGAGCAGCAAATGGAAATGTTTCTCCATTTGGGCGGAACGCAAAAATTTGGATCCTTTTGCAGCTCCTCTGCCCTCTGTATTAGACTTTCTGTCAGGACTGTTTCATCAAGGAGCTAGTTCCTCCACAGTCAAGGTCCAACTAGCAGCTATCTCTCATTATCACATAGGAAATGAATTGGGCCCTTTGATCACCATGAAATTGTGTAAGACCTTTTTGAAGGGCACCTTTTTGCTCAGACCCCAGTGAAGGAGGTGGTCCCTCCTTGGGATTTAACATTGGTGCTTCAGGCCTTGACAGCTCCCCCTTTTGAGCCTGCAGCCTCCATAGATCTTAAATTCTTATCATGGAAAACGGCCTTTCTTGTCACTATCACCTCGGTTCGAAGGGTCTCTGAACTACAGGCCCTGTGTAAAACCTCCTTACTTGACCTTTCACAAGGATAGAGTTTACCTCAGGACCAATCCCTCCTTTCTTCCCAAGGTTGCCTCTGAGTCAAATATTAACCAATCCATCAACTTGCTGGTCTTTTTTCCTAACTATCTTAACAAAGGGGAATACAAATTACATTCATTGGATGTGCATAGACAACTTCGCTTCTACATCCACAGGACATCTTGTCATAGGAAATCCGACCAGTTGTTCATCTCCTTTTCTAAATTTAACTTGGGTAAACCTGTATCAAAAGTCACGCTCTCTAGATGGATTTCACAATGCATCCTTTTAGCATACGACAGTTCGGGCAGGCCCGCACCTTAAGGAGTCCATGTGCACTCTACTCGATCTATGTCTACCTCTGTGGCTTTCAAAGCTAGAGTTTCTTTGGATGATATTTGCTCGGCAGCCACTTGGGCTTCATCTCATACTTTTATCAGTCACTACAAATTGGACATTATCTCCAGAGGGAGAGCACCTTTGGCTCTGCAGTGCTCCGGAACATCCTTCCATAAAGGCCGCCCAAGGTTCAGGTAGCTGGGGACTCTGTCCCAAAGGTTGCTGCACAACTGAAGTTAACTACTTCAGATTAAGAAGTTAAGTACTCACCATAACGTTCTATCTGAGTAGGTAAACTTCATTTGTCAGCAACCGTCCCTCCCTCCTGCCCCCTCACTTGCAAATGTTCTCTTACTCAGGTCCATGGGTTTTACCTATTTATCTTGGGATTAGTCATTGCTAGCAGTTTTCTGCTGTTGGGCAAACTTGATCTGAGGTCAGTCAGGGTTGGCAGAGGATTATGGGTAGGGGGAGGAGCTTGGAGCTCGGATCTAAAGCTGTTGAAAACTGCCGGCTCGGATCCGAGGTTGGATCCGATTCCCAAAGGTGTCTGACAAATGAAGTATACCTACTCAGATGGAATGTTATGGTGAGTACATAACTTCTTATTTTGCAGTTGCATGAATGTTCCAAAGGGTATGAAATCTGAATCTCAAATGTTTGTTGTTATTTTCTGAATGCAATCCCTAATGATTTTCCAGTGATTTGCCAAAAACCTACAAATGTTATGAGAAACAGACCAAAAATATGAAGCACAGATATGGACATTCTGCAAAAATCTCTACAGTCGAGAGGTATTGTTTGCCCTTGTTCAAAATTTGGCAGGGTCCCAAACACATTTAAATAGAAAAATATTGTACAAAGGATCCTGTCATAGATATATCATTCTGCATTTATTAATTTCATAAATTTTGTTTTTCATTTCTCTCTCTCTTTTTGCACATGTTTGCATGATGCTTAGCTGGTTTGCTCATTCTGCAGTTGTTTTATTTTCTGTTTTTCACATGTTTGCGTGATGCTTAGGTCATTTGCATGACTGGACCACCCATGTATCAGACATGAACCAAACAGTCAAAAACAGAAACCGGATGCATTCAGTTCATTCCACTGGGTATTGCACAAACCTGATAAGCAAGATTGCACTGAGGTAACACTGTCAAGTTAACAAGGAATACTGATATGGTGGATGCCATGTAACTAATCCTGTAGCAGTAGGTAGTAAGTCTAGGACTGGAATGTAAATGTTTCTGGGTTCTAGTACAGGGTGAGCAAACATTTTCTATTACTTTGTGGACATTGCAGATTATACAAATAAAGTACAACACAGACATGTTTTCTTAACTTTCTTCTGGCAAGAGCTGTAAGTTTAGGACTTAAGTACACATGGTTGTGGGTTTGAAAACTGCATAGCCATGCACTTTTAATGTTTTTCCACATTATGTCATATTTACTCTTACCCATAACACCTGACATAGTGTAGCTGATATTAATATTGACATGTATGAGGGCTGAGACATTGATATTGTATCAGTTATTTTTACCTATTCATTTATATGGACATTGTGCATTTATTATGAAAGGACTGTGGGTATAATGTGTGCTATGTTCATGCAAGTATATTTCTGCAATCTCATTTGAAGAGCAGAGCTACATAAGTGGGTGTATAGCAAATATCCTTGGAATTGCATTGCTTTTCATTTTTCTTGCTTTTCTATTTTTTATTATCTAGTGTTGGGCATTGCTTACCATCACACAAATAGATGCACCCTGGCTTACCTTGTTTGCATGATGGTAAACAGCATGCAGCTTTTTCAAATGTACCAAAAACCAGACAGTGAACACTCTCAGTAAGTGCAATACATGCAATTGGTGGGAAAGCATATATTTAAAATGGAATTGACAGGAAATGTTCATTAGAGATTGAGCTTGATCTTTAGGAGACAAGGCTGGTGTTGGAGAGGGTGTGAGCTTTTGAGTGCAGCATTGGGGTGTTCAGGAGTCCAAAGTCTTTGTTGGGCTCCAAGTTAAGGAGTATGACCCATGCCTATTGCAGAGGGACTACTCAGGTTCTCACTATAAGTCTGAGGCCTGGACTAGTTTGGCTAGGGCTTTGACCAGTGCGACAGGTGTCCTACACACTGGTGAGCAGCGTCATCATTATGATGATCTCCGTAGGAGGAAGAGGGATACCCTTGATCAGTGGATCAGGGAATGTTGAGCAGGCAACACTCCACAGAAGTGTAAGTATAAAATGCATTGACCAGTAGTAAAAACTATAGCTGAATACAGTCAAAACTGGTATTCATAACGGCATTCTGTATTGTTGCTGAAGAAAGGGCCGCAAATGTAAGGTCTCATGGATTCTGCCTGGCAAGGATGAGGGAAATATGTGGTATGTATGCATATAAAAAAATACTGTTATTGTAGCCTTAACTGTTAAAGATAGATTATGTGTTATTTCAGAGAGATGAATATAATTAAGCATGCATATCTCAACTATAAAAGAGAGTATGCATGGCTTACTCTGTAGCACAAAACAACCATTTCACATTCTTAAATAACAGTGAGCATGCATGTATAAAGTGTAAAAGGAAAGTTTGCATGCATTAGCCTGTAGTCCAAAAGAAAAGTACAGTATTACAGTAGTCGGCAGTTGTGGGTTCAAAGACCACACTTACCACATATACAGTAGTGTGAACAATAGTGTGTACAATAGTGTTAAGTTTTCAGCATTATATACACAATACTGTTAGCTAACCATCATTATAACAAGTTACTTTCAGAACTCAATATCTCTGGCATGACTGGCCTGCTGTTGAGTGCAAGCATGCATATGTGCAATATATGCGCACATGGAATGATTAATGGCTGCAATCTGATCAGTACTACAGTGTCCATCTGTTAGTAACTGGGTAGTCTTCAAAGTAGTGAAAACATTTCTTAGCAGTTGATAGTGTTAAAAGTAAAATTTAACAGAATAGAGTGAAATAATTATAGAAAGCTTTTGTACATTAACTCTGAAGTTAGTCATGTTTTCCTGTTTTTTCTGTCACTCCACCTCTTTTCTTCTTTTTTATTGTTTGTTTTCATTTTCTTGTTATTATGTATCATTTTGTTTTAATTTATTATTTCTGATTTTGTTTGTATTTGTTGTTATATAATTTGTTTTTCTTATTATGTTTCACTTTTGTTTTTTTTTGTTCACATATTTATTTTTTATGTGTAACTTTTTTCATTTTTTCATTTTATAATTATATGTTCATGTTTTTTTTTTTTTTTTTTTTTATTACAGCACAGCAGGGTAGGCAGGTCCCCTGTGATCCTTTTACTCTCACTACACTGGCTACAGCACCGAGGCCCAGCACGTCTGGGCTGCAGCCTGGCAGCACCCCCTCTGCTTCACCTGCGCCCCTCAGGTAGTTCTGCCCCAGTGGATAAGCCTGCAGTCTCTTCTGGGAACAAATGTGGAAGGGGTGCATTTATTACCCAGAATGATTTATCAGATATGGTGTATAGGGCTGTGCCACACACAATGGACACTTGCCTACACTGGATGGAGTGCCTGCTCTCTGTCCTGGTACAGAGTACCTGTCAAAGACACACATGCTGGGCACTGCAGCCACTGAGCATTCCTGCCCTACTTTCACTTTGTTCTCCCCTCCTGCTTGCTCCCCATTTCACCACTTTCCTATCTTCGCCATTTCTTTTCTTTAAAGAATCATTGCTCGATGGTGCACGATGCACTCCATAGCTAAGAAATGGCAAAAGGCAATAGTATCAGTAAATGTATGTAAAATTAGCATACACAGTTGTAAAATTCATACTTATACCCCATTTCAAACCAGTACCATCTGCCATCAACAGTAATGCATTAACACATCCAGACAGAGTTAGTTCTTTAGCAGGTGTAGTTTATACAATCAATATTAACATGTTATGCTCATATTTACCCTTTGTACTACTCAGTGCTTGGTCCTTATATCACCACTGTCATATTGTCAACATTAACTGTGTATGAAGCATCATTGCATGATAGGCATTAATGTTCTATAAAGCCTTAGTGCACAATCCCCATTTATTTTTATAAAGTATGTGTGCACCATGCTGTATGTCGTACAGCCTCGCTAAGCGAGGCAAATAAAAATGTTAATAAATGACAGAAATGAGAATAGTAGTGAATAGTATTGGCTACAGCTTTATTTGCAACCAGTTCTTTGTGGCTAAAGAAAGGAACTTATCACTCACTGAAGTCAAATACTACCTGCAGCCAAAGATTCAGCTAACTAGTAGGTGTATGCAAAAGCAGTGAAGTCTGCAATTTTCTATGCAGTGTGTAAAATACACCTGCTACTCAATTCTGTAGCATCATCTTCTAATGCACTGATCAAACTTTGTTTTGGTTGAGATGGTATTGGGTTCAAATACAGGTGTATGTAACATTTTCACATACTTTTAAGTGTTAAAAAATATTATAAATTGAAATACTTATGAATCTGTGTCATCATTTTCATGGAACATGGTAGTAGATTCAAATACAGGTTTATATAATAGCTGTAATTGCTTTTCCTGTAGGCATGGGTCATTGCGCGATGCACACCATTGTGCATCATCATGCACAGGTTCTCTAAAGAAAAGAAATGGAGAAGACAGGAAAGTGGTGAAATGGGGAGCAAGTGGGGGGGGGGAACAAAGTGAAAGGAGGGCAGACATGTGCAAGAAGAGTGTAGAAAATAACTACAACTATCCATTTCTGCAACAGCAAAACCTGATAATATATGAAGAATATTAGTTGAATTTGGATTGTCACCTCCAGAGACAGAGGTGACCACAACACAATCATGTTGTGTAGCCAAATAGACCAAGTCAAGGATGTCATGAAGACACTGGTGTGAAATGGAGAGCTATGTATGGGAAGATACTTTTTTTGAGACGGGTGCCCTTTTTTTTCTCTTTTTGCCAGAGAGACAGGAATGTTGGGGCAGGGACCTATGTATGTGTGGGTAAGGTAATGTGGGTAGGTGAGGAAATCAATGGCAGATAGACAGAACTGGCAAGATGAGACAGAGGCATGTTGAAGGACAAAAGAGAGGGTTTTAAACCATGGCTGGGAAGAGGGGGGACATCAAGAGCCCATGGATGTCAAGGTTGGAGATAGTGAAAATCACATCTACACCCACTGGACTGTCATCACTGTCACCTCATTGCACTGCCAGCTGCAGTGTCTGACATCTTTGTGTCCTTGTATTATTCAAAACAATGATGGAAAGCAGTGTCTCTACCCGGTGAAGGCATGCATCAACTGTGTGGTACACAATCCTACACATCAACCCTAGTAGTTTATCACAGATGATAAAATCAGCCCCTTTGCCACTGCTCCCAGAGGGAACCACTGGCCTATCCTGCAGGGCAGAACTACCTGAGGGCCCAGGTAGTACAGGGGAAGCAGAGGGGATGCTATCAGGGTGTGTCCTTGATGTGCTAGGATGTGGTGCCATAGCTAGTGGAGTGGAGGCAGGTGGCTCCCATGGAACAGGCCTACCCCACTGTGTTGTGGAAAAAATGGATAAAAAAAAAAAGCAGGACATAAGGGGTGGGGAAAGAGAGAAAAAGAAAACAGAAAACATTAGCGGCATCGTAAGTTAAATATAAAGCAGTCATAGAATTATTTCACTCTGTTATGTTACCTTTACTATAAACAGTACAAACTGTAAACAAAACTTTTTTATAACATTTCTGAATACCCAGTTTAATACAGATGCACAGTATAGCACAGATTCCAGCCAGAAATCTTTGATGTGCAAATATATTGCCCATATAGAGGCTCCAGTTCTACTAATTACATTTTCCAGCAAGCCATTTCTGCCACTGCTAGAGAGGTCTACAGTTACATTGCAATATTGATAACAACATAACAGTACTTGCTGACTTGGTAACTGCGGTGTTTGTACCAACAACTGCTGACTATTTTCTACTACCATAGTGTTCTGTGTTCCAACAGAGTACTGCATACATACTTTCCTTTTACAGTTGCGAGACGTATGTTCTATTTTATAGTAGTGTATTCATAGGCCTCAAACTCTTACAGCAATACACTTGGTTAAAGTCATATGTAATAGGGGGTCAAAGTCTGAAAAATAGGAATGACTCTTACATACTTGCTCTTACAAAGTTATTAAGGCGATACAGTAACAGGTTTTGTACTTGTATGACTTTTCAGAAGGGTCTGGAGTCTGAATCTCCCATGTCTGATATTATTTAGTGACATCAGTCCTCAACCCTTATGCAATTATTTGACTGAAAACCACAATTATATCTGTAACTATATAAGACTGGACAATCTGTGGAAATCTATTACTGCATTCTATACCAACTAAGTCCATATCTCACAACCTCTTACAGCCAAACACGTGGACCAAGCAATAAATATTGGGGTAAAAATGTGCACAAACAGTCACACATTTTACATATTCTTCTACAAACCTAGAAAAATGATATGATAAGAATCTTTGTAGTAGCACAGATGTTCTGAAAGGTATGAATTATGAGACACAAATGTCATTTTCGGACTGCAGTCCTCAATGTTTTGGCTAAGATTTATTTGGCAGACAAACACAATTTATGAGAAGCAAACCAAAATTATGAGCCAACAATGTGAACATTCTGCAAAATCCATACAGCTGAGAGGTATTATGAAGCAGTTTTTAACTTTAAATGCTGCAATAACAGTACTGCTGTGATGCATAAATAGCATATGCATCCTTGCCAAAAGACTTTCATGGGCTCTAACATTTCTTCCTCAGCTGTGAAAAAAAACAGAACAGAACACAATACCATTATGAATACCAAGCCTGACTATATGCAGCTTTAAACTACTACAAGTAATGTCTGAACTGCATACTTACACATCTGTGGCATGCCATCAGCCTGACATTCCTCAATACAATGGTCAAGGGTATCCCTCCTCATCATCATGAAGGCTCGGTAGTGGGTCCTACACTGTTCACCAGTGTGTGGGATACCATTAGCACTAGTGTGAGCCTGGGACAGACTTTTCCATTCCTCTGTTCTTGATTGTGAGCCATAATAGTGCCTCTGCAGGAGCCAGGGTCCATGGTTATTCACTAGGAGTCCATCAAACAATCTGGACTCCTGGGCACCCCACCTTTGAGCCTTAAATCTCAAATCCTGTCCAGAAATGTCTTCCATGTCTGTCACAAAGGAAGTTCAATGTAGAATGATATTTTCCCACCAATTGCATGTACTGTGCTTACTCAGAGGGTGCTCTTTTTAATCTGGCAACATCTGAAAAAGCCGTGCGTCGGTTACCAAATCGCAAACAGGGTGCAAAGAGTGCAACATGTTTGCACGATGGTAAGCTGTGCAGAAGTTTGGTAGCTAATGCAATTTTTATGTTATTTGAGATACAGGCAATTCTGCAACTGTGTTGGTCCACTGGGAAGCCACATAGCAGGATTATACTTGCCTGAACATAGTACACATTATACCCACACTCATACATTTGCTATTAACTAGACAATACATAAATTAATAAATAATTACATAACTGACACAATATTACTGTCTGACCTAAGTCATATAAATATTATATAAGCTACACTATGTCACCTGCTATAAGTGAGGGTGACTATAATGCGAATTGGTACAACTTAAAATTGAATGACATACACTGCATTCAAATCCTGGACCATACGGATTTTAGTCCTGCAGTGATAAGTACTATCATAGGAAAGCTGGGAAATCCTTTCTTTATGTGTCAGTTCATTGCTAAATACTGCAATGTCACAACAGTAAATAAAAGACTGTACACCTTGTGCTCAAATGAAGGACCATCTAGACTTCAGACCTAGACTTAACACCTTCTGTCATAGAATAAGTTACATACCATCACCTAAGTTAACACTCATTGTTAAGTTCTCACTGTTAACTGCAGCACAACGGAGCTTAGCAGGTTTGCACAGTACACAATTACATTACTAGAAAACATCCGGTTTCTATTTTTGGCTGTCTGGGTCGTGTCTATTCTCTGGATGGTCCAGCCATCCATTTTGCACAGTTTTGCTCTACACAAAAAACTGATTAGCATAGCCAGACCTGTTTGTGCTAAGTGACACATCACACACATGCACCCCCGCATCACCCACTAGAGTAGGACAGAAGGAGAAAAATAAAAGTGAAAATATAGTTTGTTACTACACAGTAGGTATATCTGCAGAGGTCTGGATTTCTACTCTCACTCAAATACACCTTCAGAAAAATGGGTGCCTTATCCCTGTTTTCCACACAAACAGCTTGGCAGCAAACAACAAAGTTACCCACCATACAACAATCTTCCACAATGTATTTTAACTGATATCAAGCCCTCAACTGTTATTTACCCATGTATTATATGAAATAAAGTTGAATGTGCTGGACTTAGTGATCACACAACCTGTTAGGACTACTGCTTGAAATTATACCAATCTGTGTTGCCTGGCCATTCAGCAGTTGTCTGACCAGTATTCAAAGATATGCAGTGTGAAAGCCAGTCTACCTCATATACCTTACACTGTGTGTGTGTGTGTGTGTGTGTGTGTGTGTGTGTGTGTGTGTGTGTGTGTGTGTGTGTGTGTGTGTGTGTGTATGCATGTGTGTGTATTAGATAGGAATAGTCTGATATGCAGTTGTCAGTAAATGAAGGCCAGGTTGGATGGTACAAAACATATATACTGTTCTTTTGGTGGTGGGAGCAAAGGTGAATTCCTGTTATGGCACATGCAAGGGTACACTGTTCTTTCAAAAGGGTGGGCCAGGCTGAGGTCATGTTATGGCACAACGTCTCTATGTAAAGATATTCCTTTACAGACATGTGTTGCTAAACTGAGGCCATGCATGTTATGAATGTGTAAATCTTGCATGGCTGAAGACAACTACTTTCTAATGGACACATACAAGTGAAATAACTCTCTGCTGTCACATGTTACTTGACTTTCTGTACACATCTCCCACCTTTTATCTGCTTACTGTACCACGTGATGAAATACGAGTACATGCCATAATAGTATTATGCATTATAGTACATGTTTAGGTCTTGCCTTGTAAATACTGTGTCTGTGCTCCACACTTTGTGACATCCCTAGGAAAAAACAGCATGGAGTCTACATGGATACTTTATATCTTGTTGACCAGCCTCACAAGATTGGTTGATCAGCATGCAATTCACTTGCTTATGCAGTAATTAGCATCTCTTGAGCACAGACTAAGACAGGTGCAATGCATTATTAATGTACTCCATTATAAAAAGGCAAATGTGTAGCTAGCTAAACTGATGTTGAGGAGCGGTAGCACATTGTTAAACCCACTAAGACAACCATATTTCCTCACTCCAGCAGGTATGTTCCTGTTTTGCTACCTACATAATACCTACAGTTATAAGCTTAATTTGAGGTTGTCAACCACATTCTTGTTGACATTTGAGGTACTTCAGATATAGAAGTATAAATGTATTACCCCCTGTTTTACTGGAATGTAGTTAAGAATAAATGTGAAATAATGGCTTTCAAACTTTAATCTGTATGCATTACTTAGAAGTGTAATTATGGCATGACCTTGGTTGTTAAGCCATTTTAGAGGTACACAGCATTGAGAATAACTGAAAAGGAAATGCTGTGTTATAAATATGTACACGTTACAAGGACAGGTCCTCTGATAGCACTTTTAACGTTTCAAAAATGTTTTGTTAGCACAGTGGGTCCTTAGCCTGTCATTTTGTTTGGGAGGGGACAAAGATGAGTTAGTGCTATACCACTGACTAGACTGCACTGTTATTTTGGGTGGGTTAGCATATTGCATTTACTGCTATGGCCTAAACAAGAATATGTTTCTCTTGTTAGATACCTTGCTTTGTATCCCCTATCTTGTTATTTTTTGAAATATGCAGACTCTTTCATATTTGTCCGGGGGGTGGGTGGGGTACTGACAGCCTTCCTTTGCTGCTTTATCTGTAAACAGTTAATTTGTAGTTATGTGATCCTGATATGTTTCATCATTTTTTTGTCTTGTAGGACACAATATGTCTGCTCGTTACAGGCCTCCATTTACAGATGCACAGAATAATCTGATAATTGATGCCTTAAGGCAAGATGCTGCTGTGCTGCTGTCCACGGGGTGGGCCAGTATGGCTGAGCATACAGCCCCCTGGGATGAATTAGTGTCCAACATTAACACCGTTGGGCAACAAAATCACACATATAAGCAGGTGCATGACAGAGCAACAGATGGCAACTGCTGCACGTAGGTGTGCAGCTGCAATGACATGCAATTGTCAAGTCCCAGGTGAAGGCCCTGCTGCAGAACCCACTCTCACTGCCACTGAGGAATTCCTGGTGAACATTGCCACCCAGGACAGTTCCCAGCAATCCACAGCACAGTGCATTCTGAATGTGGGAGCAACTCCTGTATCTCAAAAGGAGCTTCCGGGTTTGTTTTGTTATATGATAATTAGAATACTGTGGCACAGTGCACTAACTTCAGTAATGTATATGTTTATGCCAGTTGTTTGTTGGATGGGTGGATTTAGGATCACTAAAGTTATAAGCTTAATTTGAAGTTGTCAGCCACATTCTTGTTGAAATTTGCTGTACTGCAGATATAGAAGTATAAATGTATTACCCCCTGTTTTACTGTCAAATGTTATCCTGGGTGTTCTCGTAAAAGGAGCACATCCAGCAGACTACAGTCACATTCAGGCAGTAGAACAGCATCTGACCTTGAGCATAGAGGTGCCAGTGCATCTCCTGGTAGAGCCAGGTCTCATGGTCAGGGGTGATAATGATAAACTGACAACTGTACCATGCGCAGCTCACACCTGACCAACATACCAAGATGTTGAGCTAGCACTGAGCTTAGCTGTGTTCATACAAGCTGTCGCATACCACTTTCACATGGAAGACCCCTACAGAAACACACACAACAGTTACATGGTTTAGCTTGCCTGCTTCCCTGTTCTTACTCACACACTCACCACCTTTGTTGTCAGCCTAGGCCTCCCCAGAACACCCTGTGCAAGTATGATATATGTGCTATATCCCTGATTTCTCTCTTTTGGATTCAGGAAAATTAAAGCTTTGTGTCTGATGTACAGGGTGCTTAGCTACATTATTGTTAAATATATCTACATTTGTGTTGTTTAAATGTTAATTGCACCTGTGAATTATATTTGCCTTGTCAAGCTGAACAGTGGATAGCATCATAATTTCACTACTTTATAGTGTATTTTCTTGTAAGGGTTTTGAAGTCAACAACTGCAATGTGTCTCATTACTTTCTAATTGTTCTCTTTAATGATTATCCAATACAAACGTATGACGCACCTCATAAGTTAGCCATCACATTCAGATCTCTGCATTGCATGACAGCACTGTAGTATAATCTGATCAGAACAATACAGTATCATGCTCTCCGTTTCATGTAGTTCACTAGAAACATGCATCTGTAGGACACCCCACAGGGCTTTCTCATCTAGCTAACACAAAGCCTACAAACCATGTCATGATGTATGTGTACAGATTAAAGCACATGTCACTTTAATCTGTCTTGCATTGCTTGATGTGATGTCTGCCTGACTTACAGGCCACTGTCTGATCATGCCTTGGTGAGATACCTGCATATATTCTTCTTCTTCTTTTGTTTTTTCCCAGTTAGGGCTCACCACAGTGGATCACCTGTCTGCTCATGACTGGCAGTGAAGTTCTGCAGTGTCAAGTTACCAGCCTGGTGCCCGACCTTCCACAGAAGGCACACTCACACACACACACACACACACACACACACACACACACACACACACACACACACACACACACACACACACACACTCATGCCTAGGGCCAATTTAGAGTGTCCAATTCACCTACAGCATGTCTTTGGGATGTGGGTGGAAACCAGAACACCTGGAGGAAACCCACACGACCACAGGGAGGACATGCAGACTCTGCACAGAAGGCACCCCAGCAGAGGATCGAACCAGAGAACCTCTTGCTGTGAGGCAGCAATGCTAACTGCTGCACCACCACAGCCACCCTATCTGCATATATAATACTCTAATATAACCGATGACATCAGCATTGTCTGTTGTGTGTATGGGAATAAGAGTGCCCACCTGCTGGTGTAAAATGTTGTCTGCAATATCAAGTTACAGCTGACTAACACATGCAAACTTGACTGCAGTGAGAATAGAAGCCCTAGCTATTTAAAGCACACAGACTACAGAACACAACAGACATGCCACAGCAGAAGTCTGACTTGTGCTTTGTCTAACAACCCTATATAGCTAATGACATCAGCAGTGTCTGTTGAGAACAAGATGTGTGTCCCACCTGCTCATGTAAAATGCTCTCTGTAATATCAAGTTACAGCTTACTGACACACACACACACACACACACACTTGACTGCAGTGGGAATAGAACACCAATCTATCTAAGTACACCAATTACATAACACAGTACTTAACACACTCTGCACTGAACAAGTCTAACTTTTATACAGGTGTGCAGATGGACTTAAAGTACATGACATCAGCAGTCCCTGTGGAAGACAACAGCTTAGGAGGCCAGTATGGAATGATGGTGTAGGGATGAGCAGCTATCAAAATAATGGCCAGCCATGGCATTGGGAGGTACCTGTAGGATACCACTTATAGTCTGCTGCCTAGAGTCTTTCACACAAACACACACACACACACACACACACACACACACACACACACACACACACACACACACACACACACACACACACACACAGAGCCAACTGAAGTGAGAACAGAAACCCTACCTATCTACATGCACAGACGACAGAACACAGTACTTAATGCATGTGCCACAGAGCAAGTCTGACTCATACATGAGTGCAAGTAAACTTATAGTAGAGGACAACAGCAGGCCTTGTGCGCAACAACAGCTTGGGAAGCCTGTATAGACACATGGATTCATAGTATCTTATGAGGCTAATAGCTTAATAGCACTAGGCTGCTTAGAGACCTAGCTGTATAACAACACAAGTACCCTTACTGTGCATATCTGGATGTTTGAGTTTAGTAGAGCAAGGTTGTGAGTGCCACTAACTGGCACTGTCCATGAGGGAGCACACAAAATTATAAATTACACTTTGTTGTGTGGTTGATATATGTGTGGAAAATATAAACTGAGACCCCAGGGTTGTAATGTTTGTGGGTATGTGGCCAACACTTGGACTGAGATCAGACAGCATCATATACATTTCCATAGCATATCGGGCCATACCTCTCAACCATTTATAGCAAGGAATCTAGAAAAAGCCATACATATTGAGTTGAAAATGGCCAAACATAGGGACATGTTTTACATACTGCTCTTACAAACTTATACAGTTGATATAATAACATGTTTTGCATTAATGTGAATTGTCTGACAGGTAGGATTTTAAAATTCAAATGTCTGTCATATTCGGGCTTCAATAGTCAAGTATTTTCAATTTGCCAAAAAAACAACTTTTTATGAGGAGCAGGACAAAACTGTGATGCAAAAATTAAGACATTCTACAAATATCTAAACAGTTGAAAGGTGTGCATTGGACAGCTGATTTGTACTATGATTAACTAAGTGTATGTGCATGCAAGATACAGCTGTTTGTGCATACATAAGCAGTGCGGAAACATGAGCTGCATTGCTAATATGTGAGGTACTTCATACTGGGTATCTGCGATGGCCAAAAGCACTTATTGAATGTATCTAATTTCTATGTCTGCCTGCCTGCCTGTTTCCTAGGTGGTCCAGGTTCAGCAATGCCACGCTTCACACAAGCCACATAAGCCCAGCTAAACCTGCAGTCATTTGTTTGCACTATGTGGCACATCTTGAAAATAGTGGAATAAATAAAAGAAAAGTAAGAAAATAAATGGAAAGGGGGATATACATGAAATGAGCAAAAGCAAGATATGACATACACACTACAAAATGATACGACCCATCAGATATTTCTACATAGTTCAGAATTTTAACTCCTATGCCACAGTAGATTCAGAAAACAGGATAGATGCCTTAGCCCTCTTTGCCACAGAAACAGCTTTGTAGAAAAGAAATGAGGCCATTATTCACACAAATACATGCATCAGAATGTTCGCTGCTATGAGATCTTCAGCTGTGACTTTTACCTTTAACCCTCTTTATTATATTTGGACATAGTGCACTTACTGATCACACAATCTGTTAGGCTTCTGCTTGCAAATATACAGCTTTGTCTTACTTGTCTGTGTTTCTTGGTACTTCATCAGTCATCTGAGCTGTACTGTGAGACATTCAAATGTTTAAGGCATGAAATATCCTTGGCCTTAACATGTGTGCGGATATTAACTGCAAGTTGTATGATATGCATTTGCCAGCAAGTGAAGGCCTGGTTGGATGGCACAACCACCACCATATACTGTTCTTTTGGGGACACCATTGCTGAGTTATTGTTATGGCACAAGCAAGGCTACACTGCTCTTGGGGGGGAGGGGAGATCATGTAGTACTATGTCACAAACAAGCATAACTTGTTATTTTGTGGATAAGCAACGTTGATACTGCTAAAGGCCAAATGCGATGTTATTCTGCTTCTTCTGTTTCCTGCCTGTTGCTTGATCTTGGGTTGTGAAGTCCAAAACTGTAATGTGTATCAGTACTGTTTAACTCAGTGATGGTGTACCATTTGGGCTCAGTGTGTCAAAAATTCAGAAAATGCATATCTTGACTCTGCTGGTGTGTCACCCCCCCTGCACAGTATGTAAAGAAACAATTGTTTACATATTCATTTACTTAAAAAATACAGTCCAGCCATGTGTGCTGCTGTGTATTATAAAAGTAAAAGAAAATCAGTGACTTACAACAGAGAAAATGATAGGAGCACTGATAACTGGGCTTAAAATAGTATCAAACAATTACCTACTTTTAATAGTAATTTTGAATTGAACTGGAAAAATTATGGAGCACATTACATTTGATTTGATTAACATCAATTAATGACTTTTTTGTTTCTGAGTTTTAATAAAAGAGTGCAGGGTCACATATTTATTGTATTTTTATTGATTCTGTTTCTTTGTTAACTTAGGTGTTGGTAAACACTGGTGTGTCACCCAAAACATTGTGGTGTGTCACCTTTGACATGCGTGTCATAGGTTCACCATCACTGGTGTAACTTCTCTCTTTACAGATTTTCAAGTACAAAGGTATGGTGCAAAAATAAGGCCATGTAGTGACCATCAGTATACTTCAGTGGTAAGACTGTGTGAATCTTTGAAACCTGAGGTCTAGTACTTACTAATGGACACATATGAGTAAAGTAAAGGTCTCTCTGTTGTCACATGTTAAAGTACGGTTTGCACAAATCCACTGGACTATTTACTTAATTACTGCTCCAAACTACTAAATTCAGGGATAAGCCATAGTATCATTCAAAAACTACACTCTAGATTCAGGAATTACCTTACAAATGCAGCAGTGGACTCATTTTGAGTTAAGGGCTGATTTTATCTGATGCAAGCAGTACACAGCCAGTACTTGGGGAGGTACAGGATGTGTGCGTTGCCTGCCATCAATTTTACTATGTGTGTAAGTAGGAGAAAGGTATTAGGCACCTAGGTGGTCAGTGAATGTGCTATGTGTTGTCTTTTAAACAAACAAGGGCATACTGTGCATACCTACATCTGATGCAGGCACAGCAGCTGGTGGAGCCCCCTCTGAGCATTCTTCTGACTGTGATAATGGTGACCTAAGCACTGTTGGGGGATGCATGCCCCTTCCCCTAGCTGAGCCTGCTGCAGTTGTTTCCACAGGGTCAAATTGTGTAGCGTTGCACATACTGTGAAGACTTGTGCACATGTATCTGGATTTTATTGCAGGGCTCCACCAGATCTATTTAAGCAGTGCAACAGCCCAAACACATGCTTTATGATGTTTCTGGTTTGAGGGTGTGCCTCATTATGGTGTTCTTCCATGGGTGCGTGTGCACTTCTATGGGTGTCATCATCTACGTTTGCAGTGCATAGTCAGTATTGCCCAGTAAATGGCCCTGCGAGATGTCCCCCCTAGAAAACATCTGATGCAGCTGTGATGTGTGCCAGATATGGGAGTCATGATAACTGCCAGGTTTGCCAGCATACACATTCAAGATTATTCCCTAGGAATTGCACATGACTTGGCAGTTGATGCAGTGGTATCCCTTGCGGTTCATGTAGGTCCTACCCTGCTTACCAGTTGGTGCCTTGACATGTACATGAGTGCAATCTATGGTACCAAGTACTTCAGAGTAGTGCACTACAGGGTAGAACTGTTTCATATTGGTAGCCCTCTCCACAGAACTATGGGGAAAACACATGTGCTCACTGGAATGTATGAGCATAGCATCCAGGAACTGGGGGAGGATCCTGAATGCTGATGTCTGTGACACACCCATCATGTCTCCAGTTGGTCTTTGAAAAGAATCTGTAGCTAATATTCTAAGGCTACACATATATTAGTTTCCACTGGGATGAGTTCCCCTCACTTGGTTCTTATGTGTTGACGGTGGCAGACCTCACAGTATTCTTGTAAGGTGTCACTGTCCAACCTGTAGCACTCTACAATTTCCAACTCATGTAGCACCTGGAAGGTTACTCTGGGCCTGAACACTTTTCCTTCTCTGCCTAAGCCTAGTGTCAGCAGCACCAGCAGCATGGACTTCTGCCTCTAGCACATGCAGATGTAGAATAGCTGTGGCAGCCCCTAGCACTGTGTCAGTCAAAATGTCCTTGTCTCTACTGCAATGCTATTGAAGCATTTAGGAAAACAAGAATGGAGGTTACATGGATGATTTATAGCATGTTGAATAGGTGCACTATGTTGGATTGGTTAATCAAAATGGAATTCACGTGCTTATACTGGAATAAGCATCTATTGCACACTTGCTGCTTGCTCATCATTGTGCTAGGTGCACCTCTGTGCACCCCTGCACACCCCCGCTCAACCCTGTGCAGCTATGCATAAATAATCATGGCAAAATTGTAATTACTTTCTTCCATTCTCGTGATATCATGCAGACATTCTTTATGAAGAGTAAAGCTTGCCTACTCTCTACTTGAAGCAAGGATCTTCTGCACTCAAGTCCTACACATACATGTGCTGTGACAGGACTCTTGACAGGACAAGCACAACAAATGCACCATTGAGCAAAGGAGAGTATAAAAAATGTACAAACATTTGAAATGGACAGGGAAGACACATTTTACAACTAAATTATGAGGATGACATACAACCTGTGATTTGTGCATAGCTTAGATTGACTTTCACCCTCCACAGACCGACCTGCACAACTTTGAGAGTGTAACCTGACACTCCACTGTGATGTCATCACTCACGGTTGACATCTATTGAAAACAAAAACACAGTAGTAGTGCCTACACGGAGTGAACATCCCTACAGGGTCACTCTTTTTTGAGATTCAACAATACCAATGAGTTCTTACCTATTTTGCATCTTCACAGTGCTGACAGCCTGGAATCTGCATGGTTAGTAGCCGTGTCAGTCGAGAAACTGCATGGGAGCACAATGTTTTAAAGACAAGAGAGGCTGTTCCTTTAGCCATATATCTACTACATGATACATATGATTACAATACAATATAATACTCTTTTTCAGTATGTTCAAACATTGTAGCAGCCTGCATTATGTACAATTACATTTTCTTTTAGGGGTGGGGGAGAAAAGGTGCATTTATGTCATGGTCTTTACAAATGTATTTTTTATTTTGTAACTCTGATATTCTAGCATCCAGTGTGTAATTTGGGGCATAATATGTGTGGGGATACATGTTGAGGTCAGTTCTGTACAAATTTTAAAAGCTTTTACTTGCTCTTTCTTCTGTGTAGACTCCATTCCATGGCTGTATTCGGAAAGTTTCCAAATACACAACCAACACGAACACAGAGTCTATATGGTTGCTTTAGAGGTTGTTGAATAATTCCACCATATTAATTTGCTTTATTAGCATAAAATTCAGCTACTTATGCTGTAATTTGCATGCCAAGAAAGTTTCCGTATTTGTGCTTGAGTGTAAACTGCTGTCCGGAGAATACTGAATCTAAAACTTGTTGTGCCCATGTGCGAATCACGCCATGAAGCTCACACAGTGAAAATTATCATGTAGGCTCATCAAGTGCTTTTATTCTGCTGCATTTACTACTGCTTATTAGTATTCCTGATTAAAATTGTCTGTTATTCTAAACCTCTTAGTTCTGGTTTTAGCACTTGGGCTTCCGGACAGTTATTTTACATTTAAGAAGGGTTTTGTGGCCTACACCCTTGTGGACAAACCCTTATCAAAATCTTTTCCCTATAAATCCATCCAAGTTTCAGAACACTATGTCTGGACAATTTCCATCAGTTTCTACTGCTAGCCTGGTCAACATAGGCATACTGAGACAGTGAAGCAACAGCTTCATGTTCACTGACAACCGTCTTCTCCTAACAAATAATTATTCTGCCTGTGAGAAATGGATCAACATCAGTAACCTGGAATCCATGCTCTCTCATGCCACAGTCAGTACTCCTGACAAAGAGGAGATTGCCAGCACAAACACCACACCACCCACATCATATAGCCAAGCACAACACAAACACACACAAACACACACACACACACACACACACACACACACACACACACACACACACACACACACACACACACACACACACACACACACACACACACACACACACCTATGGTACTCAATAAAAACTTACCTAAACAGCAGGGACCTCCAAATCACATTCACAAACATTCCACACACAACACCAAACATATGACAGACAGCAGAAACCACACCATTGTCTCACACAGCCCATAAGGTATAACAATAAACCAACACAGCCCATAAGACATAACAATAAACCAAACATACAAGTCATTTGTGACTCATTTGTGAGACACACCAATGTCCCCATCACCAGGCTCAACAAGGAGGAAATCACAGCCAGTTGTCTGTCAGGTGCCAGAATCTGTCACATCATGCAGGCACTTAAGTCTCTCCACAATAGGTACAAGTATGATTCTGTCATTCTCCATGTTGGTCTAAATGACTTGAGATGTATCTCCCTGGACTAGATGAAGAGAGACATGATTGAGCTCTTAGAGTATGTGGCCAAGACAGGTATGACCCTAGCCCTAAGCAGCATCCTACCTTTACCAAGAATGATACCACAATACCAACATAAACTAATTGATGTCAATAATTGGCTTAGTTTCTGATGTCATTCCAAGGGGATCCAGTATCTGTCTGCCTGGGATGACATGATTGACAGGCCTTGATGCTTTGCCAAAGATGGCCTCCAGCTGTCACCCCTCAGATTCCGGATTCTGGCCAAGGGTCTGGCCTCTCCCATTGTGCCTTTTTAGGCAATATCCCAAAGACAAATCTTCCAACATAAAAGATCTGTCAAAAAGCAAATTGAAGGTCATGCTACTTAATGCTAGGAGCCTTAACCTACAACTGCACTTACTGGAGGCTTTCCTCACACTGAAAGATGCCGACATCTGTGCAGTCACAAAAACTTGGTTCAAAGCTGCAGAGAGCACCCCTGCCTTACCAGAATGTTCCTCATGCCACACATTCTGACTCCAAAATGAGGTCAAGAAGACTAGAGGTGTTGGGGTCTCTATCTTCATTAAGGACAGGCACACATCTGGACTGGTTTGCCAGCATAATGCACTAGAACTACTCCAGGTGCAAATGACAGTTGGAAAGACACCCATCCAAGTTATAGCCAGCTATAGACCCTCCTCCATGACTCATGACACCCACTCCTCCTACCTGGACCTACTTGACTCAATCAAGGTATCCCCTTACACCCTGATCCTTGGTAACTTCAACTACCACACCATAGACTGGGTGAACTATTCCTGGGCTAATACACTCACACAATGATTCCTTGACCTCATCAATGCTAACACACTAGACCAGTTCATCTCATCCCCCACAAGGCGAGATAACATTGTGGACTTGGTTATCACCAACATGGGCGACCGCTATACCACCACCATTGTAAGTTCTTCCCTGGTGAGATCAGACCACCAGTCTGTCTCATTTGAAGTTTCTATTCTGCCCAACCCCTCTTCCAAGCCGTGATCAGGCTAAAAAACTTCTCAAAAGCTGATTACAACCTCCTAAAGGGGGGTATCAGTAGCTTCACCCCCCCATGCAACCCAAAGGCCCATTCAACATTCCTTATATTTGTCTTGCACCTCACATCTCTGTAGATCAAGCGTTAAAGGCCCTATCCAAGGCAAAGAACACAGCCTCCATAGGACATAATAGTATCCCAGGCTGTATTCTGCACCATTTCCAGCAAGAACTAGCTTCACCCTTGAGCACCCTATTCAGTCACAGCCTAAGTACATGCTTCATTCCAGCAGAATGGAGAACTGCCATTATCATCCCCTTGCACAAAGGTGGTGCCACTTCTGACCCTGGAAACTATTTCCCCATTAGCTTCACAAGTCTGATCTGTAAAGCCACAGAGTGTATTATTATGGACCTCATAAAAAGGGACATAGGCAACCTCCAAGCACTTGATCCTACCCAGTTCAGATTCATCAAGGGAGATCTTGCCTATTGAACCTGGTTGACTTTTTTAAGACTGCCTCCAAGGCCCTGTATGAGGGGAAAGTCAGTACATACAGCTTAACTTGACTTGGTCAAAGCTTTTGACACAATCCCCCACTCGGGCATCATCGAAAAGCTAATACAACTTGGCATAAATCCCTATCTCATCAGGTGAGTGGCCATCTGACTCACCAATAGGAATCTCAAGACCAAAATAGGTGCCTCCACCTCTGACAGCAGACCTGTCACTAGTGGTGTTCCACAGGGCTCTGTTCTGGGACCCCTACTGCTTGGGATCTACATCTCAGAGGTCAAGACAGAGGCAAAAGGCCTGGGACTGACCAGATTTGCGGATGACTTTAAGTTGGGTGCTGTCATTAACTCCCAAAATGATGTTAACATACTACAAGAGGATCTCACAGCAACAAATGACTGGTGCCAAAGTCATGGCCTTAAGTTAAATGCAAAAAAATGTATTATCGTACCATTCAGTAAAAACATGGTCCCTACTGATTATCACGTCAACAGCAACCCCCTAAGCACGCAACTTGTGGTGAGAGACCTGGGTACACAGGTTGACAACAATCTCCCATTTGACTATCATATAGCGACAGAGGTCAGAAAAGCCTTTTACTTCCTTCATCTCATAAGTAAAGGGATTGTATCCAGAACAAGGGAGGTTATTGTCTCTCTGTACTCCTTCCTCATTAGGCCAATAAGTGTGTACAATGCCCCGTTTGGTCTGTACCTCTGGAAACACTTGCACCAGCCTGAAAGGCCACAGAAATACCTCACAAAGAGAATCCATGGTCTCAAACACCTGCCCTATGCGGACAGGCTCAAATCACTATCACTCTACTCAGTATCATACAGATTGCTGAGAGATGATCTGTGTCTCACCTGCAAGGCAATCTCAGACTCTGCCCTGCTAGAGATGCTCCATATCCATAAATCTAACTCCTCACTCCTTACCCACTCAAAAGGCCTAAAACTAAAAATGTGACATTAACAAAACCTGCTGGAGAGACAGGTTTGTCTCCCAGAGGCTGCCCCGTCTATGGATTCAGCGCAACCTTGATGAGTAGATGGGAAACCACAAATTTGTTGAAGGGGTTCTACCTGTGTCTCTCATTGACAGGGGTGACACGTGCTGACTGAGGTTTCTTTTTTGGGGATACACATTTGGCTAGGCTTGTAAGGGCCCCAGGGCCATTAGCCTAGTAACCTCTTATGATTCTATGATCCTATGAGGACTGCTTTATATATAATCACCATCTAGTTTACCCACTAAAAAAAATCGCTCTTATTTTGTGTTATCTCCTCTACCTACAAGAAGAGTCAAGACAATTGCAAGATATAAGTGAAATGTACATACTTTTAGTCCAGAATTTGTCAAACAATCTCTTTTTCTCTCTGAGCAGACTCCTTATGGAAACTGTACCTGTGGAAGTGAAGCATGAATATCAAAAAATAATTGCTTTTTCTTGTAGCAGATGTCTTGCTGTACATCACAACTTTCTTCTTCTCATAAGGATTGACTGCAGGGCCCTTCAATGGATAAACTGGTCTGTTGCATTAAATGATTCATGAGAAACACCCACACCCATGTCTTTCCTATCTGTCAGTATTTCTAGCATTTAAAGACCCCCCCTGATGGTCACTTGGTTTAACCCTCATAACTGATGCCTAACAAGCCACCTGTCTTTGTAAGGTAGGTAAATTTCATGCATTTCTACTTTTATAGTCAAGACTGCGACTAGGTGTTATCAATTATGGTTAATTGTTAAAACTCTAAATCCACTGCCTTTGTATAAAAAAAAGTAAAGGTTTGGATGGAAAAAGACTAAGGATAAGTTTTCAGAACAGTAAATGTCACCTTTTCATCTTTGTTTTGGCTCTAGATCATATCTTCACTTATGAGTTAAATAACTCATTTCAAAATACATACATGCGTGCACATTTATGCCTGAGCAACAGGTGTATTTTACTGCTTTGTTTGAACAGTATTCATCAATTCTTAACTAGGAACAATTTCAGCACAGTAACTTTTGATAGCCCCATGAAATAGAAGGAAATATAAAACAAAAATATAACAATAATAATGAAAAACAAGATTCTCTTAATTTAGGGAAGGTTTATTTCCATTAGATAAATATGAATTTTGCTTATTGTCTTTTGTGACACAGAAAGTTACTCAACAGACATCATAACAAGAACCTTACATTTGATATTTTCATTAATACAAGTCCCCATTTTACTGCTGGAAAATGCCCTGATAATATTGTTAACACTTTCATCACTAAATCTGTTTAAACTCATATTTGTTTCAAAACTGGGTCACGTATTATAAAAAATATTTTCTTTCAATGTATAATTCTGATCATCAGACACACACACACACACACACACACACACACACACACACACACACACACACACACACACACACACACACACATTGTAAATATACAGAAAGCCCTCTACTTAATAACTGCTACAGTCACAGAAGTAAAAGGAAAGGAAAAAGTTAACATTAGCTCTTATTTTGGGTATTAAACTCATAACTTCAAGAGTACCTTGCTGTTCACAAAAGTGCATTCAAGACTCCTTTCCACTAAAAAATAAAAAAAATGTCAGTGGAATTTTATTTTAAAAGTAATTTTGTATCTCTACATATAGCTTTTAGCCAAATTTTAAACATGATTGTTGCTTATAAATGTCATAACTGAATATATATGTGTTAAAATGACTGTAGAACTTAACCATTGAATTAAGAGTGTTCACATAAATATTCTCTATTTTAAATGACATCTCCTCCTTAAATTTGTAGAACATTAATTTTTTTCATCATCTTATTGAAATTAACATATTCATTTGCCATTTCTTTACTGAGAACTACTCGTGTGCTTGTAACACATAATGACTATGGAGGTGTGGAACAGAATTAAGCTGCATTTTAGAAAACCTCAGCAGTACATTACAGGATCTGTGTAATGATAATATTGTGCTGATGAATCATCAACATGCACAGGTAATAACCTAGGAATGTGCTTTGTTGTTCCAGAACCCATGAATGGCATACCAAATAGATGCAAAGAGGCATTAGGCTTATTCCTTAAGGATGTGCACTGTGACACATTGCATGGCCCATATTTTGGGATATATGTGAAAAAAAATGTCAAGCAATGTATACAAACTGCTATAAAAATAGACTGAAGTAACCCATCAGGCCTTTCTGTGGTGTAGGGGGATAAAATCCTAATCATGTTACAAGAAATCTGAGTTTGAATAGTCTCTCAAACATCTGTAGAAGCTGGCAAGAGAGAATAGGAGTGAATGACTGCTGTCTGTTTACCCATTCCAGAGAAGAAGTAGGTGGATCTGACTTGTCACATGGGTGACACTTAATGGGAGTCTATCAAGCCTGGCAGCCAAGTAAAAGTTCACATTGTGACAGTAGGAGGTAAGAGGACAGCTACAACAGAGCTCAGAAGAGTTACTGCATGGTAGGGGGTGGAGGAGGGTGAGTGTTCTGCCACCACTGCACAGATGAGAAAGGGGGAGTGTTCCGCCAGAAGATAATGTGGGCCACCTCACAACACAAGTAAAGCTGTCCTGCTCCCTACCACCTGGTTGTTGAATGAGTGAATGAGTTCATGGAGGATACCCAAGCAGGAACAAACATGCCATAGACCTCTTACCTGCCCAGGAAGCCTAAGCTCCTATGATGATGCCATAGAGCTTTCACCTGCACAAGAACCTCCAGCTCCCATGATGAAGCCATAGAGTGCTCACCTGCCCAGAAATCTCCAGCTCCCATGATACTCCCTTAGAGGTCTCACCTGCCCAGGAACCCCCAGCTCCCATGATGATGGCATAAAGTTCTCACCTGCTCAGAAATCCCCAGCTCCCATGAGGATGCCATAGAGGTATCACCTGCCTGGAAATCCCCAGCTCCCCATGGTGATGCCATAGAGCTCTAACTTGCCCAGAAATCCCTAGCTCCCATGATGGTGCCATAAAGCTCTTAGATGTCCAGGAATCCACAGCTGCCATGATGATGCCATAGAGCTCTCACCTGCTCAGGAATTCCAAGCTCCCATAATGATGCCATAGAGGTCTCACCTGTCCAGAATTCCCTAGCTCCCATATTAATGCCATTGAGCCCTCACTTGCACAGAAATCCACAGTTCCCATGATTATGCCTGAGAGGTCTCACCTGCTCAGGAATCCCCAGCTCCCATCATGATGCTATAGACCTCTCACCTGCCAGGAATCCACAGCTCCCATGATATTACTATAGAGCTCTCACCTGTCCGGGAATTCCTAACTCCCATGATGACAATGCCATAGAGCTCTCACCTGCCCAGGAATCCCCAGCTCCCATAGTGATGCCATATAGCACTCACTTGCCCAGGAATCCCCAGCTCCCATGGTGATGCCATAGAGCTCTCACCTACCAAGGAATGTTCAGCTCCAGTGATGATGCCATAGACCTTCACCTGCCCAGGAATACCCAGCTCCTGTGGTAATGAATGTGTCAATTAAGTGTAAGCTCATGTATTAATTTTCACAACGTCTCCTAACTAATCTCTTCTCCTACCCATACTAATAAGCCATCCAACTCCAGTTCTTTTATTGAGTGGATACTAGTCTCAAATTCACACAAATATCACCACCCAGCAACACTACCAGACTCTCTAAGTGACTACTGTCCAATTAAAGTTCTAGGATTCTCCCCACACCACACCAGACCACACAAGTATATAGAATGTTGTAAACTCTCTAACTTCCATCCTGATACTTTCAATAACCTCTTCCCTGCAATAAATTGGTCCTTCTTAACTCATCTACCACTCAATGAGGCAGTACTAAAATTCAGCTCTATATTCCTAAACATTCCCAACCACCTTGCCACCTTATGTACTGTAAGAGTTACATCAATTATATCCCCCTGGCTAACACATGCTACCCACTCCTTAATACAAACAAGAGACAAGGCATGAAAAACCTGGTTTAAATCTAAGGTCCCCACCCATTTTTAAAACTATAAAATGCCCTGTAACCTTACCAAAAAATACATTAACAAAGAAAAGAATTTCTACAACAATCACCCAAGCTCACACATATCCAACCCAAAAAAATTCTGGCACTCCGTAAACCAAATACTAAATCCAGGTAACCCCTCATCTCCTACCCCTCCCTCAATAATACTCCCCTAGGAACAGCGTACATCTTTAACAACTACTTTATTGACTCTGTCAGTAAAATGACTAATCCTACAAACTCTGACACCAATGCTCTCAACCACTCGAACCTTCCCACCACCTCTAAATTCACAAATAAAGTCTTTCTTAAACCAGTATTAATCATCTATATAAAATCCTTAATTCTCAAACTGAAACCCTGCTCCACCTCAGTAGATAACCTACCTTCACTCTTCCTTCAGACAGCAGCCATCTCACTAGCCCTTCCTATCTCCATACTTATCAACTGATCTATCACTGAATCCAAAGTTCCATCAATCTGGAAACAATTCTTTACCCATACAGAAAGGAGGCAACTCCACAGAACTTGCCAACTTCAGACCAATAGCAATTTTATCATCTCTCTCTAAAATATTAAAAAATGTGTGCACAGACAAATACTGGATTATCTATGTGACATGCCAGTAATCTAGGAGCCTGAATCTTCACCACTGACACTGGTAACACTGGTAACAAATGTTCACATGGAATATAAATGGATACACTCAGTATTTCCAGATGCAGACCTCTCTACATCAAGCACAATGTCCCTTAAGAGCATACAGGGAACACACTCGGCCTGGTGTCTGGATTTCTCTATATCTGTCTCTCCCCAGGTCCCCAGTAATGATTCCCACTGGTACAGTTGTAGGGTTAGGTCCTCAGCCAAGTATCCAAGCCAAGTCCTCCAGCATCATCTCTGTGAAACCAATGCTTCATGTCCCTGCTTCAAGTAGTTAACACACATACTCTTTGAGATTTAATTTTCACACACACACACACACACACACACACACACACACACACACACACACACACACACACACACACACACACCTGGGAAGACTGGCACAGATTACTCACTCTACCAAATCTGCCCAGACTATAAGGTAGTTTTATGCCACCGATCAGTTACTATAAGGCTCTTAAAAGGGTACCCAATTACACTGAGTGAAGGTAATATTAATACAAATGGTAATGTTGACCAAACAGACAGGCTTTCGGGAGTAGCCAGAGCTATCACCAAATAAATATGTGCAAATACTGTCAAAACTTAAATATTTTAAAAAGGACCAGCCACAATGAAAAGTTTAAATATATTTAATAATAAATAATAAAAGAAAATGAAAATACTAAATATTTATTTACAGTAAAAGCCAGAGTTTCAGACACAGGAAGTATTACAAATAACAATAATGGAAAGTTTCACACAGTTATAGAAAAACAGTATTTAGTCTCACTATCTATTCCTGATTGACTAAAATAATTAATGCCCCTACTTACTGACTAGTGCAAGGCAAGATGACTTGGGTGAGTGGTCCTTGTTGTCAGATCCAAGACAGAATACAGACTGCTACTGAGACTTCAGTCTCCTCTAATACTAAAACATTATTTCTGTACAGAATGACATCATATACATCAGGTCAACTGACTCTGTTTCACACACTACCCCTCATCACTATAAGCTACCATAGTTTAGCACCTATGTGTTACAATACAAACAGATAGAGCTTTGCTCAGATGTGATGCAACTGCCGAAAGTCATAAAACCATAAAACCATTTCACTCTTCCTACTGGACCCACCAACTATTCTCTCACCCAGACATTGCTTCTCTGGCTCCATTCAAAACTGTGGGATAACATCTTTATGGCTTAATCTATATATTAATTTCAGGTGGATTAAGATTAACCTCTTCACTTCCACTATATGCTGTTACAAAGTAAACATTTAATTCAGTTACAATACTACAATAATGCATGTACATTTTTTTCCTTCCAGCAGGGCACACTGTTAATACTTTTTAACACAAGCAACCCTCACAAATACATTTTCAGCACAAGCGTCTGTACAAATCACTTTGATATACAAATGGCATATAATTATTTACAAAATTCCATCTATCTGTGCTGGTATATGTTACAGATCCACTGTTCTATTTCTCCTGGAATGGCTTGCAGTACCTCTTAATGTCACAACCTATTACAAGAAAACTTACCTCCATACAACACAGCTTTTGCCCAAAACATAGTACATCCACACCTACTCAAGAGACAGTAACAAACTGGTGTCATGCTTATTTCTCGATTTCTCTAAAATGCTTGACACAGTCTCCAACCCCCTGCTGTTGACCAAATTCTCTGACCTTAATCTTTCCACTTCAACTATTTCCTGGTCTGCTAATTACCTCAATGACTGACAGCAATATGTAAAATGGCTCTCTGCACTTTCCCTGCTCTTCCTAGCAAGATGGGAGTTCCTCAAGGATCAATTCTTGGTCCATTACTCTTTAACATCTTTACTAATCTATTATATACTTATTTTCCACAATCATCACTCGTGCAATATGCAGATGACTCTAAGGTCATCATCATTGCTGATACTCTCTCTGATCTAAACACCATTATCCAAAAATCCTCTATATCCATCAAAAACTGGCTTTCAATGAATCATTTACCCCTAAATCACAAAAAGGCTAAAGTCTTGCTTTTTCTTCCAAAACCCACAAATCACATTAAATCTACTTTCTCTATCTCTTCTAGCAACAATAAATCTATCACAGTTGAATCACACACAAAGCTTTTAAGGGTCATAATAGATGACCAACTCAAATTTGACCTTCACATACACAACTGCATCAAAAAAAAAAAAAAAAAAAAAACTTAGTCTTAATTAGAGAAATAAAAAATTCCTGTCAAGCTAAGCCAAACTCTCCCTCTCCCAAGCTTACCTTCTCCCAAGCCTATTTTACAGCTCACAAGTCCTCACCAACCTTCAGATCTCCCTCTTAACACAATTAGAAACTACCTATAACAAAGTCGCCAGATTTGCTGCAAACCAGACCTATATGTCTCATCATTGTCTTTCTCTTTACAGCTTGAACTGGCTAATATTTCCCTACCAGGTACTTCTCTCTCAGCTTCATATCATTCATTCCATCTTGTATCTGGACTTCTTCTGTGCCAACATGTCAACTCTTGTCTCCCTCTACACCCATTCCAGGACTCTGAAGCTCAGACCAAAATCTACTTCAAGTCTACAAATCAAAAAGCAAAATGAGAGAAAACCTTTATAGCTACTCCTCTGCCCTCTCTTGAAACAAACTTCCCCTGGATAATAAAAGTATTAAGCAAGCAAACCAATTCAAAACTGCTGCCAAAAACATTCAAAAAAACAACTCGACCTGCCACTGCACACACCCCCTTAACTGTCTACCCTCATATCTTCAGCTGTCTCCTACTACCTCTCCCCCCTTTTTTCTTTCATCCTTACCCAGCAACTGTACTGTGAAACCTACTTGTAAATAGCTTTGACTCCCTCCTCTAATTGTCTACTCTAATATGTTTAGGGCTAAACTTTTTTTTGACTATATAACTAGTGACTAAATGCTGTAGGTAGATTGGACACTCTAAATTGGCCCTAGGCATGAGTGTGTGCATGTGTGTGCCTTCTGTGGAAGGTTGGGCACCAGGCTGGCAACTCAACACCATAAAACTCTACTGTGAATCATGAGCGGACAAGTGATTCACTGTGGCGACCCCTAACTGGGAAAAGCCGAAAGAAGAAGAAGAAGAACTAGTGACTAAATGCTCGCACAAGTTCCTTTCATATTCTATGTTGCTATGTAGCTATATCATCAGTGACAGTGCTATTGATCATATTGTATACTAACCTGGTCAACAAATGTCAAATATAAATAAATAATAATAAAGTAAGTAGAAGAGTCGTTAGGCTCGGTTCTGAGCAGACAGAAAAACAAAAGTAAACAAACTAACAAATAAATAACCTTCCCCATTAAAGTATCCCATGCACTGCAGTTCCTCATTCTTCCAAAGCATATCAGTAAATTACAGTTAAACTTCTAAGGGGGAATTCAATAAAGCCTACATGGATTAATTTTCCATGTAGGTATAGTGGCACAGAGCTTATATGGAATTAAGCAACCATGCAGTCCAGTAAACAGTGCAGAGGGGCGTACATGAGCTTGCGGACACAGAAGTGTCTGTGGCATGCAAATCACTTCATAAGCAGGTGAACTGCATGCAAATGAGGGTGCTGGAGTGATCAAACAAGCAGATAGGCTGTTATGCAGACCTTGTATTGTTGTCCGAAGTGTACATGGAGAATTTCCATGTACAAGAAAATAAAAATGGAACAGGGGCTGTAAAAGCCCATTTAGAAGGTCAGAAATTGTACACTAGGCACAGGTATGTGCAAAACTAGGCCCTGTGTGGCCAGAAAATAATGCAAAATAATGCAATAAGTTAATTTTTAATGCCATTTTAGTGGTTGCTAAGGAAGCAGGCCCTGAAATAGTGAAGTATCCAGGTTGTGTGCATGGAACAGTGTGCAAATGAGCTGGGGTTACTGAATAGCAAAAATGGACTACTGTGTCTGCACATAAAATCTGTGTAGCCCCAGAACAATGTTGATGTCCGCAGAAGAGCTATCTGACATCAAAAGAGGGTGTGTCACTATATGCTTAAGTGGATTAGAGCTCAGCAGCACCCGATCGCACGGCTCACTACTCAGCTAAGCGGGGGGAGGGGTGTCCAGTGCTGCTAAGCTTTGTTTAGCTACAGGGTGCATGTTTTAGCTGGTTTGAACTATGCTAAGCATGCCTGTGCATGAGGGTGTGTCCAGACTGCTGAGCAGTGTTTATACCAGAGCCATGGGTTTGCAAGCTGTGCCACAATGCTTAACAGGGAAGGCAGTTAAAAAAATGAAGATACCTAGGAAAGCTGATCATGTATAAAATACTGATAACCCCTGTTCCACTTACACTGGGTCATTAAACCCCTCAATGATGTACCTGGCAGGTGGAATGCATCATAGTTATACAATCACACAGGCTGCATCTGCACCAGAGCACTATAAAGTATGCAAACACTCTACAATTGATTTTTCCTCCATACTCTGCACCAATAGAGTACAGACTTGGGAATTTTAACTGACAGAATGCTAGGGTCTACTGCTGCTCTGCTACATTTTTATGTGCTAGAGTCTGAGGTCAGTGCTGATGCTGCTGCTGATAGTAGGCCTAGACTGAGAAGGAGAAGAGTGTTCATGCCCAGGATAACCTTCCAGGAGCTACATGAGCTGAAGATTGTAGAGTGCTACTGGGTGGACAGGGACATACTACAAGAACTCACCAAGCTCTGCCACCCTCAACTTAGACCCAGAGCCAACAGAGGCAAACCCATCCCAGTGGAAACAAAGGTATGTGTAGCCCATTTATTTACCTTGCACCCCATGAGGAGAGACCCAGCAGTATGCATCTCTTCTACATTGTAGCACACTACCCTGACGTACTGGGTGCCATAGACTGCACTCGTGTACACATTAAAGCACAGTTCAGTGAGGACGGTAGAGTCTACATCAACCACAACGTGTATCACTCCAGCAACTGCCAAGTTGTGTGCAGTGCTCAGGGCATTATCATGAATGTGTGTGCAGGCAGCCCTGGCAGTTATCATGACTCCCCTATCTGGCACGCATCACAGCTGTACCAGACGTTTGCCGTGGGGACATCCTGTACTGCCATCTACTAGGGGATGCTGGTTATGCACTCGAACCATGGATAATGAGACCCATCAGAAATGCACACACACCTACTGAAGAATGCCACAATGAAGCACATGCACAAACTAGGAATGTCATAACGCATATGTTTGGGCTGCTCAAGTCACAGTTCCAGAGCCTCGATATATCTGGTGGAGCCCTGCAGTACTCTCCAGCCACATGTGCACAGATGGTCATAGCATGTGCCATGCTACACAATATGATCCTGTGAAAACAGCTGCATCAGGGTCATTACTGGGTAGGGACACACAGCCCCCCCCACCAGTATCAAAGTCCTCACAGCCACACCCACAGAAGTACTTGGAGGAGGAACCCCCTGAGCCTGCCCTGTAGGCAGATGTAGGTGTGCCCAGTATGCCCTGGCCTTAGCAAAGAGGCAAAGCATAGCACATGTACTGACAGCCTAGAGTCCTAGGGACTGACACCTTACTCTGACTCACATACATAATAAAAGGATGCCAGCCAAAGCACACAACCTGTATCTTACCATGAACTGGCTGTGTACTGTGTACATTAGACATAGTCAGCCCTGAAACACAGGTATCTCAACTGCTGTACTCACAAGGTAAGTCACTCTCCCTTATAACAAATGTATGGGGTATTAAACTATGGTAGCATATTTATGGACCTGCTGTATGTATGCAAGGGAATAGTGTGGGTTACTGGGCTACTTGCAGAGAACTAACAGCTATGTGGGAAAACAGGTACTCTGTCCAATAGTGGCTGCCCCATAATATGCATTAGGCCACAAGGTAGCAAAACTCACTGCAGTATGCAAGGCAAATGGCAAACAGTGAGGTCATAGGACAGACACATGACTGTCAATGCTCGAGTCACCTATACCCAACACAGCCATGTTCCCATACAACTGCAGTAACAGTATACATGCAACGATATAGTAGCAGACCACACAATCCCAGGGCTGTCCCAGACAACCTGTTTACATGTTCTATTTCCACAATATGCAAGGGTCAAAGTGTATGTCTGTCTACTGTTGATAGTGTGAGGAATTAAACCTCACTTTCTAGTGGCTGGTGTGACTCAGTGGGCTAAATACATTAACATGGTTATCATATCGGATGTTACACAGTTGTGACATTTTGTTTCAAAAGAAAAATATGAAAATTCAACGAGACACACAGAGATATGCTCAGAACCAAGCATATCCAAAATCCGGAGGCTTGAAGGGCAAACACCATGGTAACCAATACACAGAGAGTTCTATGGCAGTTACAGATGACGTCAATCCGCCGTATGAGGGTGATGACGAGACAGATATTTGCAATGGTGGTGAGGATTACATGGAAGAAAGTATCAGGAGATCTAACCGTTTAAGAAACCAAAACGAGTACAACAACCAGCAGGAATTCAATAAAAAAGGCGCAAAACCAAAGCAGACTTTTTTGGGACATTACAAAACAGGCGGAAAGCGGAAATAAATGTACATTCAGGGGCAGCGGCACAGGTTGTCAGTAATGGAGTAAACAGTGATTTTTTTGATCTCTCTCACTTTCATCAGTCGCAAGAAGTTGACAATTTAGTTTTGAACGTTAGTACGCCGTGCCTTGATTCTGCCTCAGCTTTTTCTAAACATGAAAAATATTGTACAAGTTTAACATCTGATTATAACAATTTATCTTATGTAGTTGATTCATTTATTGACTATGATATTAATACATGTGACATGTGCTATGGTAATTGCCCTTATATTTCTGAAGGGAAACAATATGTTTGTGACAATGTGGTTGACGATGTACTTTTGAATTTGAGCATATATCAATACAATGATACTGAGGTCAACGATAAAAGAGAAAATGCACATTTTCAAAATACTGATAAGCAAACACATGGTAATGGAAAATGTCATCATGAACAATGCAATGAAGTTAATTTTTATATAGATTGTAATCCAGATCACTACTTTGTTAACAATCATAAGTGTATGGAATTGCAAATTATAGAAACAGATATATATTCCAATGAAGATATAGTGACTGATATTAATGATCATGTTTTTTTAAGTAACCCTACTATAGTGACAAATGAGAAGCACGACTTCAAGGTATACAATTATTCCTTATTTAATATTAATGTGGAGCATGCTAATTTATTCTCTAAAGGGTTCAATTTTGTTCCTTGTAGAAAGGGCAATTTAGTAGAATCCATATTGGACTTAAAGTTGTTTTCACGAAAATTAAATTTAAAAGCATTTTTTCATAATAGAATAGATGGTCAAAGTCAACAATGTAAGCCTTTCATAAAACCTAGTTTACTTAATCCACCCATGAATGATGAAATAGCTAATTTTGAAAAAAGAAGTGAATATGATGTCAGAATGTTTCATAAGAAATATAAGAACAAAATACATTCCAATATGACACAAGAAGAACAAACACTACTTAAAGAAATTAGTGACAATTTGAATGTAAGCATCATGAGGCCAGATAAGGGTAATGGTATAGTCATATTAGACAATAGTGACTATAGCTCTTATATGACTAATATGCTATTAAGTGATACATATGTTGAAATAAGTAAGAATCAAGTGAATATAGCCTTTAAGAGAATAGAAATACTACTAGATGACATGTTATACCAAGGGGAAATTACTGAGAGTGAACATGAATATTTAAATAATGAACATCCAGTAATAAGTGGTATCTTTGGTATACCAAAGATACATAAAGGCCTCAATAATCTACAATTTCGACCTATAGTAGATGGAAATAGAAGTAAAACATGTTATATAAGTCACTACTTAGATTATTTATTCAAGGAAAGTATGAAATGTTTCACTTATATTACAAAAGATTCATGGGATTTTTTATGTAAACTAAAAGAAATTGAAATGGAAAAGGAATATACCTTTGTAACAGTTGATATCATTAATCTTTTTACAACCATTCCTCATGACATTGGTCTTATATGGCTTGAAGAACAACTGTTTGAGACACATTTATACGAGCAAGAACAAATTAATACATTAATAAATTTGATGGAGATTGTCTTAAATAATAATTTCATATATTTTGAAGGAAGTTATTATTAGCAAATTAATGGGGTAGCCATGGGGGCACCATGTGCCCCCATGTATGCAAACCTTATAATGAGCTATTGGGAACACAATTACTTGTTTCAATCGGAATTTTTCAAATATATCAAGATGTATACCAGATATCTAGATGATATTTTCATCATTTGGGATCATGAAAAAGATATATTAAAAACTTTTTTGGAGTATATAAATACCACAGTGAAATTTTTAAAATTTACTTATCACGTTCATAATGAGAAAATTACTTATTTGGATGTAGACATTGTATACAATAGAGAAATAAATACTTTAAAAACACAAATTCATAGAAAATCAACTTTCTCAAACGCATACTTGCATTTTAATAGTTGGCACCCTGACCATCAGAAAAAAGCGATTATTAAAGGGCAGATGGTCAGGGCGGCCAGAATGGTAAGTGAAGAGCAAGACTTCAAAGATGAGCTTGAATATATTATGCAATTTTTTATGAATAGAGGATATCCAGAACAATTTTGTGTAAATGTATACAATGAAGTAAAAAATAATAGAAAAAAATGGAATATATACTGCAATATTAAAATCTGTTTTTTTACATCAAACTAAATTGAACAGTATAGAAAAGGTTGAAAAGAACTTTTGTAACAATGTTCCATTATATATTACTACTTATAATGATTCTTTCAAGGATATTGAAGTAATAATCAGAAAAAATTGGAATTTCTTCATGAATGAAAAAATTTGGAGGCAACTCTTTCAGGGTCCAATAAAATTTGTGTATAGGAAAAGTCCATCATTTAAAAATATATTTGAGAATAAGGGAGCCATTAATAAATATAGTAACAGGACTAGAGGAAATTTTATATGTGGAACATGTACTATATGTAGTTATATACATTGTTCTGGTACTGAAATAATGATCAATGGTTGTAAAATTAAGATATACGGACATTATAATTGTTTAACATCAAATGTAGTATATACGGCTTTGTGCCAACAATGTAAAGCCTTCTATGTAGGGAAAACGAAAAGACAATTTAGAGAACGTATTAAGGAACATCTCTTAGATATACAACATCACAAGAGCACTAATGCCTTAGCTAGGCATGTTATTGAGAATACAGATCATAAATTTAAATTTTTAATTATTAATCAAATTAAATATGATTTACAAGGGAAAATAGTTACATACCACTTAGATATGGAAGAATTAAAATGGCAAATATGTTTGAATTCATACATTCCACCTGGTATGAATGAATATTTAACCATCATGCCATTATTGAGATTGAATAGAATTAATGGGAAATAGAAGATGTGTGGTTAAATTAAACATTACATACATAAATTAATTATATATAATTATATCTGATTTATGGAAACATCAAATCTCATATTAGTGTTTTTTGGATATAATAGTGGGTTACATACATGGAATATACATACACTTATATTTATATCTTTAGGTAAGTTACTAGTTAGTCGCACATGAAACATATGTATATTTTGCATACAATAATATTTTTTATGATAGGACAATTTTTATATATCAAAATACATATGTATTATTATATCAGATAAATTAGTAATTTGAGTTAGTGTATTATTATATACTATCATTGTTCTTGGTATGGTGTTTGTTATTTGAATTTGTTGCAAGTTCTTATATAATTCCAGTAGGACATCATTTATGTCAGTAATACAGTGATATTGGATTGTAAGGTATGTTTTTATGACATCTTGTGCAAATGATGTTTGATTATATGTAAATATTTCATAATGTTGTATTAGTTTTTATTAGTGCACTTCAGTACAGTTATATATTTTTGTGGTCACAGAATAGGATATATATATATATTTTTATGTGTATTTTATACAAATATAGTTGCATTAGGTTTTCATATACATGAATTGTTTGAAAACGGGATGTTTCTCTTTTAAGAAACCATTAGAGATAATTGATGACATCAATTAAACAATTAACTAATATACCAAATAATATTTAAACCTGGTGTTGAAACAGTAGTATGTATTCTGAAGAAGTTCGAATGAACGAAACCTAGGTCAATAAAGAACTTTTTAGTGGAACGTGTGGTGGCTTTTCGGTTGGTTACAGTTTGCTTTGCTGTGATTTTTTTGAATCTCAATTTGGGTCCTGCTTTTTCATCTCCTTATTGGCATCGACTACATCTTGCTTTCCAATACGAGGTTCGTTGTTTATACTGGTTACTACAGTAACATGGTTGCTGATGTTCATGGATCAAAGCTGACTGCACCTACAGCTTTTCCATATGAGGTGCTCCTATGGTAGGAGTCCCACAGACTGAAAATATGTCCCAGTCTGTTACTGCAAGACAGCTGGACAAAGCCAGAGACAATAGAGGGACAGAGGGCCATACCTACAGACATTATATATGCTCTGAGTAATGTAGAAGGTTGTAACAAGTCAGAGTAGCAGCAGGATATCTAGGCCATCATGTAACTGTGTCGGGTCTATATTAAATCAGTGAACACTTAAAAAGCAAGCGCTGATTTATCAACCACATGTAAACAAAAGCTTACAATCCTGAACACTTAGAATAGCAATTTTTTCTCCAGGGAAAAAAAATCACTGTTCCAAAAAAGAAAAAAAAAACTTTAAAACATTACATAAAGTGGGGGGCTTTGATCCCACCCCACTCCCACGAATTTAGTAGTATATTACCAGAAAAACACAACTGCCTGAGGAGCAGAGCAGACATATGGGGAGGAACACCGAACATCCTGCAAAACATGTACAGAGGTGTGAAGACTGTAACCCTGTATGTGGTGTTACATCATGTACCCCAATAACAGCATACTTACAACCACTTAGAGCAGGAAATCTGGACAAAGCCATGAACTGTAGTGGGGCAAAAGCCCAAATATAAGGAGAAGGATTAACTACTCGCCAGACAAATGTAGAAAGTACTGAGAATAACAGGTCGTGCAGTAGCATGGGTTTCCTGGTATGTATGGAGTCAGTAACTCAAATGTCTGTCATCATTTCCTAACATCAGTCTATAATGATTTGCCACTGATGTATCAGAAAATCACAATGCTGTGTAAAATGTACCATACATATGATGCAAAACTCTACAGTCTATTACAATCTGTACAGTCGATAGGTACGAGTCATATATTATGTTCAGCACGCAGCACACAGACAAACTATCAGGGAGGTGCAAGACTGTTGAATCAGCTGCAGCAGCCAATTGGCTGTAGCACACAAAATCCCAGACTGGAGTACAGGTAGGTCTGACGTGGAGTCACCTTGTAATATCTCTATGCATACAGACAGTTATGTATCCCCTCCACATATATCTATATAAGACAGTTACATAACACACTTTAATATATATATACATATATATATATATATATATATATATATATATATATATATATCTCATAGAAACGAATACAAACACCAACAGCAAAGTCCACAGCAGAGAAATGACAGGCTGCAGCCAACTGTAGTTTGAAGTCTTTTAATAACCTTTAAAATCCAAAAAACATCAAATATCTCAAGCGCTTTCGCCTGGTTCCTACCAGGCTTTATCAAGATACAAACATAAAAAAGTAATGCCCTTAAATACAATAACCATTGGTCAAACTACAGTTTGCTGCAGCCTGTCATTTCTCTGCTGTGGACTTTGCATATATATATTTATAATATATATATATATATATATGTACACACACACACACACACACACACATATATATATATATATATATATATATATATATAAAATATGTGTATATGTGTGGGGGAATGCAGGAATGTCCACACTTACATGCAGAATGCTGGTGTTATCCGCACCTACACACACAACTGTTGTCTGATGGCAAAATACCATGCCTGCATAATGACATAATCTACCCAACCACAGAACACTGTGCTGTGGAATGTCACCCTGTATACAGACAATGGTGAGCAGGTGGTATAATGTGCAATGGCTGCCACAAAGGACAGGCCATATTGTCACTAGTCAATTGTCCACCTAGCAAGCTGCAACCGGCCAGAAATGGTGATACTGATAACTGTACGCACATAGCGGGGGTATTAACAGGTACACCACTGCTATGACACTAGATTTAATAACAGCTTCAAGCAGGTGCATTCTGCAGACCACACAGGCTATGTAAGACAAAACTACTTTGCGTAACCCACAAGTACTGTAGCTGCAGCCACATATACACCAGATATAACTGGTGGTAAGTGCAATTAGTACTGTAGGTAGGTAGGGGTTCTAATCTGACATGAGCCAGTGTGTGTGTGTGTGTGTGTGTGTGTGTGTGTGTGTGTGTGTGTGTGTGTGTGTGTGTGTGTGTGTGTGTGTGTGTGTGTGTGTGTGCATATGTAGATTAGCTATTTCCTTCACAGCAGTACAGACATGCCCATCGAGCCTATGTCTGTACAATGGTCAATCATTTTATGGCCCCGTGACTAGTGTCCTCCTCAACAGTGGCCTCCCTGTCAACACCTGCTGATGTCATCCACTTTAGCAGCACTGGCTGTCACTGCTAGCATAGATAAGCTCTGTGATGCATGCAATAATTACGTCGGCCTATAGTGTATACTACTAGATAGGTAGGGGTACTAATCTCAATAAAGACAACTCTGTGAGTGTGTTTGTGTGTGTGTGTGTTTGTTTATGTGTGTAAATATATCCCCTTGCAGCAGTGTGCCTGTCTTGCCTGTGTGCAATGGTTATACATTTCAAGGCCGTATGCCTACGTGCCCGATTGCCCATTGGCCTCCTTTACAATGCCTGCTAATGTCATCCACCTTAATAGCAGTAGCTGTCAGTTTCAACTCAGACAAGCTCCCAAGCTTCATGGTACATGTGATAACTACTTAGTGCTATAGTGTATACTACTGGATAGATAGGGTTTCTAATCTCAATAAGGGCAATGCTGTGTACATGCCTAAATATATCCCCTTGCAGCAGTGTCCCTGTCTCACCTCTGTGCAATGGTTATATATTTTAAGGCCCTGTGACTAGATGCTGGCCCTAAATTGCCCACATCTATCTAGGCATAAATGCTATCCACCCCCACCTACATTTGTAGGTACAGAACACCCAGGGACACGTGTCATGGGTAGCATGCCTTGTCATGGGGTATACATGCAGGATTATGCTGTGCACCCCCATTGTTCCTAACACACTGTTCTATACATATGCACATAGGTAACCATGCACATATGCAGCCGTACCTTGCTGATGTCATCTTTCCACTGTGCTGCCATGCCATCCTGAGCCACTGTATCACTACCAAGTCTACACAGCATAGTCATTCAGGCCCCTGGAACAGAAGCCTACATAGTTCTGAGAGACACCTTTCATTCTGCAACAATATCAACAACCAAACATCATGCAACAAAGGTAGAAACACTTTGATGTGTGCTCATAACACATGCCAGCATACAGCACCTGTCATGGCATAACACGATTGCACTACAAAACATCATGTAATGTAATATAGTCACCCTGTCCATCAGACACATATTTGCATGTCCATGCATCAATGATATAGATGGCAGGGATGTGGCACAAGTATCATCACATGCACAGGGTGTGGTGTGGAAGCGCAAGAGGCTTAGGCTATGCCAAACAGTTGACATTATGTGTGTGTCAGGAAGGGGTTCTGGTCAGCTGGGCCATGGAGAGGTACCGTGTGTTTCTGTTGGTGACTTGCATGCGACAGTGATGTTTCTGTGTGTGCGTGTACACAGTCAAACCAGGTGCTAGCCCTACACATGGGTATGTTGAACAGCTGTGGATCACTCATGGCAGAGTGGACAGTTCACCATCTCTGGTCACAAACATAGGAACTGGCTCTTCTAGGAGGGTCAGATTCAGTGCTAGTAGCTGACGGTGAGTGGTGTCTGCTGGACCCATGTCCCTCACGGGACCACCCAGGACCACATGCCCATGGCCTGCCATGTCATGGTGTATACAGCACCCTCCTTTCTGTAAGGCTGGAGGTACTGCCACTACTGGAGTGTGAGTGTACACAGCTACGTGGACTCTCAGCGGATGTTGTTGCTGACCTATGTCCACATGTCCAATGCCCTACTCCCACCAGATGTTCCAGCACAGACAATGTGCAGTCAAGAACTGATAATGTGTCACCCCACCATCTGTTGACTACATCAGTAAAATGATCCATGCCTTCACCAATGTGGTAGAGGGAGTCATGGATTTCAGACTGTTCTGCATCCATTATCCTGAGCATCTATCTGGTGTTGTGTTTGGAATGTGCCTGTGCCTCTATGGTGGACCAAAACATGTGTAGAGTCACGTGTGATGTGACATATGACAGATGGTGGATGGGCAACAGCCCTCCTTTGAGCACTCCTGTCAATCTGCCTATGTGGGACCTCATCAGCTTTCTGGCTATGGCTAGTGTCGACACTCACTGATGCCATTGTTTCCACACTCTCCTGTACAATGCCGCCACACTCTGACTGTCTGATATCTGTGGCCATAGGGGACTGGGTATGGGTGGGCATACTGACTTTGTGTTGGGAAAGGGGGGGGAGTGGGGCAATGGGAAAGGAAGTGGGATGTCAACCCATGGGACAGATTCAGCCCCTAACAACCCCACCTGTGACTCACTATGGCTACTATCATCATCAGAGTCTGATGATACACTGACATCAGGTTGTGAGGGGGACACACTTGAAACCCCATGGTCACCTGTCAGGAGGAAGACAAAATAAGCACATTACGTCCTGCAATATTTTGTATGGTGAACCACACACACACATACAGGTGAGGAGCCACAACTGCATTACACACACCACATCTTATTTCTGATCCCATGCACAACACACAACAGACTACAACATACATAGACAAGACAGACTCTATATAACATGCACTGCAGCAATGACTAGTTCATGTTGCCAGTACTATACACCTGTGAGATAAGCAATATGTCAGTGCATGTGATAGACCTACACCTAAAACACAGTGCACCCATCTTGAGCATACAATTGCCCCCTGTATTGCAGACACCATAGAGCTTCTCAAAAATAAGTGCAAATGTGTTACTGCTCTTGCAAATACACATCTCTGAATACCGATTCAATTCACTTCAGTTAACCCCTCCAAAACTGACCATACAAGTATTGTACTCTGGCTAAGCATATCAGTTGTGTCTACAGCAAAATGGCAACCCTTAACATTCTTAGGGTATATAGGATCCATAAAGCAACAGTACCACACTCACCAGGTACAGAACCTTGGACTCCAGCCACACCTGATGTATCTATGGAAATGTGAGGGAGAGGTATTTTCAGCAATACCAAATGTGGCATTGTTAGAGGATAATATGTGCGCATAACAACATGTACAGTAGGTAATATGATATTGACTACATTGCTGACATTCTGATTATGGTTGCATAACTGTGCATTAAAACCAACCCCCCCCCCCAATGCAGACAGACCTGACACCCATGTACTGGTATGCAGAGGCTGCCATAATGATTGATACAGTATTACAGTGATGAACACAGGAGGCTTACCTGGATGCTGTTCTGCTATGGATGCTGTGGCACCCACCTCCATGATGTATGGGCTGATTGATGCTTGAGAGCTGATGGTTGATCCCAGATTCACCAGGAATTCCTCTGTAGCCGAGAGTGGTTATTCTTCAGCAGGCCCTCCACTGGTGGCAGCATGGTCCCTGGCCACAGCAGCAGCCATTTGCAATGCAGCATCGACCAAATCTGCTGCCTGGTGTAAGACCTGCTCATAGCTTCTGTCCTGTAGCCCTATTGATTGACTGCTGCGATGAGGATAGCCCACAGTGCTGCACATTGTTCACAATGCTGGTGACTCCTGGAAAGCAGAATGTTGTGACGCAGTCTGAGGCCATCCAGGTTAACATTGTTTTCAGTGGCTGAAAATGGTGGGTGCCTCCATCTAGACATCCTTTCTGAAAGACAAGAAGAGGTGTACACATCACAGGATCAGACACATCGCTATCCACTATGTAAAGATTCTGCACATCCACATTGGCCAGCGCTATCCACTGCTAACTCCCACATCGTACCCCACAGTCTATCAACACACTATGTATGTGGCTATCAGCAACATAGTAACAATACCGGTTATGTCCCTATGTGTTGTTAGAGAGTGTGTTGTATGTCTCCACACCCAGCAATGCCATCTACTGTGGTGTGTTCCCTTTCGGCAATGTCTCAGTAACATGTCATACTGCCACTGTCAGACATATAGGTATGTGTTATTACAAGTATATGGGGACAGTCCTGCAACATCAGTGTGCCACAATGACAGACAGCTATGCAAAGGTGCTGTAGGGTATCTTAAAATACCATAAACATAAAATGCAGAGAGCAGGAACGAAACAAGGTCTTCTTTCTTCAAAAACAGAATTTATTGCCAACTAAAAAACCGGTCAGGATAAGCGCTTTCACTCAACAGAGCTTCATCAGATCAACATTATACAGACCAGTTGCACTAGGAACATTAAGAACATTTTCAAAAATCAAAGTACCCTATCACAAACTATGTCCAATTAAAACTAATTGATCTCACATTATACTATTAAAGTGACAGCAGTACATACACAAAAAAGAACAGAGCATATATATTAAAGGCATACTAAATGCAAGTAAAAACAGAAATACAAAAAACATCATGTTAAAAATTATCTATCGTGTTAAAAAAATCACAAATCTACTTGAGATAAAATAAAAGAGCTACAAAAACTACCAAGGGGAAATTGGAGTAGTAGACATCACACCAAAGAGAAGAATGTATACATACATGGGTCCGAAGGCATAGTAAGAGCAGAATAAAAAATGAAAACTAGAACTTAGTGTTCCTGCATTTCTTAAGCATAGGTTTAATAGAGGCCCTTTCGTTGAGACCAAGTCCTCTATCTGCCCTTAGCCTAACAATCCACTGACTTTCCTTACTCTCGGTATGATTTCTGATATCTCCTCCTCTAACATTAGGGGTAATGGCTTCAAGGGCTCTGAACTTGAAAACATGTTCATCTCCTAACTTGGAGATATGTTTAGCTAGTGCGTTATGTTCAGATTTCTTCTTAATGTCATACAAATGCTCTCTAATCCTTTCCCTGAACTGTCTATTAGTTTTCCCTACATAAAATGAACTACATTTCTGGCACACTGCCAGATAAACTATATTAGTAGTCCTACAATGGGCATATACTTTCGTCTCAAACTTTTGGTGTAGGTCAGGGTGCCAAAATTCTTTATTAGAGTCTATAAACACACAATAATTACAATTTCCACATGGTTCTGTAAAGCCTGCATCTGCCATATTCCCCTTTTTCCTTGGATAGCACAACAATCTTTTGAGATTGTATTTATTTTTAAAAGTGAACTTAGGTTCCTCGCCTACGATATGCCGTAGTTCCTCATCTACGCATAGAATAGGCCAGTGTTTCTGTAGAATATTTCTAAGTATGTAGTGATCTGATGTGTATGGAGTGATGACCCTAACACTAGATATATCCCTTGGTGATAACTCAGCTCGAATAGTTTGTGGTCCAAAATATGGAGCTGCCCTACCTGATCTCAATTCTGATAAATTAGTCAGGTTACGCTCTATTTCATTACTATGATAGCCCCTATCAATAAGGCGTTCTCTAAGATGATTCAATTCATCCATAAAGACTTTTTCTGTGGCATTAAGCCTAGATACCCTCATTCCTTGGCCTTTGATAATATTCCTGAAAATGTGTGGAGGGTGCATACTAGTCCTCATCAACAAGGTGTTATGATAACAAGGTTTTCTGTAGACACCTGTGTTAAAAGAGCCACATGCCAATTTCTCTATATATTAGTCGAGAAACACTACCTTCTGTTTGGAATATTCAATCGTATATTTTAAAAACCCTGTCAAGTTATTGAGCATAGTATGGAAGGATAATAAGGTATCCTCCCCTCCTCTCCACAAAAGGAACACATCGTCAACAAAACGACGATAAAAGATCACATGCTGCCTATATTCAGTACTCTGAAAAAGAACTTCACCTTCCCAATATGCCAAAAACATATTGGCATAGCTATTAGCGCATGGGGTACCCATCGCTACGCCATCCTGCTGTTGATATAGATGGTCCTGAAAGAGAAAGATGTTGTTCTCTAAAATGACTTCCAGGAACAAGCCAATTAATTCTATTTGTACGACAGAGTAGTTGCTATGACTCTGAAGATAGTTAGAAATATACTCAATTCCTAAAACATTAGGTAGTACTGTGAATAGAGATTGTATGTCCATGGTAACTAGTATCAAATCTTGTTCTTCATGAGCATTCAAACAGTCATATAGTTCAAGCAAAAACTGTTTCGAATCTTTGAGTACTGTGTTATTTTTAGAGAGCACTGGTCTCAAATGTTTTTCAACATACACTGACAGATGCTCAGTTACCCACCCCTGCCCAGAGACTATAGGTCTCATAGGAGGCTTACTGGCATCCTTGTGTATCTTAGGAAGGCCTTGGATCTCAGGAATTGTAGGGGTAGTAATGTTAAGATAATCAAACAATTCTTTATCTATGGTCATACCCTGGAGCATATCTGACAATGAATTATAAACATGGTTAATAATACCAAATACCTCTTGCCATCCAATCTCCTTATAAAATCTATCATTAAGTAGGTCATACATAGCACTCTGGTAATAAGGTGTATCCATAATGACCAGTTTACCGCCTTTATCGGCTGGTCTTATTATAATAGAATCAAGTGTTTGTAGTTGTTGTAAGCTTCTCCTCTCCTCAAAAGTGAGGTTACCTTTTCTTTTATGTATCAGATTCCTATCTCTACTAAAGTAGTCAAATAACTCATCTTCTGTCATTTTCAAATAAGCTTCTAGAAGGGGATGATGAATAGGAATATAACTACTTAGATTTTTAAAGCGGGGTAACTGTTCAGTATGGCCCTCAGCCAAACTAGTTGTGGTATCCTGATTCCTAAACTGTAATTGTAGCATCACATTTCTACAGAATAGCTTCAAATCTATTACTGTCTCAGTAAAGTTACTATAACTACTAGGAATAAAACTGAGGCCTTTATTAAGTAGGCTTTCATCTGCACTAGACAAAACATAGCTAGAAATATTACAAACTAAAGTGTCTGAGGCTCCAAAACTAGAGGGCATCTCAATATTTATCATATCAGCTATTATTTGGGATGTGTCCACATCTTCTTGATAGTCTGATGTGGTAGGAGGTCATCCGACAACTTCCTTTTTTGTCGGCCTCTGCTCATAGATCTGCTTCTCCTTAAACCGTTTTCTTTCCGTACTGGTAAGGGAAAAGGGAGGGGTTCCCCTGGTTTGAGTGTATGTAGTGGTACACTTTCTCTCTCCTTAGGTCTAACAACCAATTCACTATCTACAGAATTATTGGTGACAGTGTGTTTTTGTATTCGGACCTCAGGGTACAAGTTCTCCGTAGAAACAATGTTAGGTACTATACCTTCCTCTAATAGATCAATACTAGTAGCATTGACTGAGACACAATTGTTAACAACACTATCAGAATTCTTAGCTTTGGCAGATGGCTGTCACGTTTCTGCCATCACATGCACTTCAACATTCTTACCAACAGAATCATCAATGGTACATTGTTGATTAAAGACAGTGTTGCTATTAGAGCTAACAACAGTGTGACTAACTTTACGTATATTATCGTTTGCAACAACACGATCATTCACATGAAAATGTCCACTAGTTCTCGGTGCTTCTGTCCTCTGTATATTAAAGTCACTAGTAGTAGCTCTTGAATTGTCCTGTCCATATCTAGGCCAAATAAACACATGACCAGATCTAAAGTCTTTGGTATCCCTAACAATCTTATTACGTTTCTGCTGGAGCAGCTTGCGTTCAAACGTAGATACTCCATCAAGCAAACTTTCGAACAGCGGTTCCACAAGTACATTAGAAAAGTTATTGAAGATGAAGCTTTGTTGTCCCTTAATCTTCTCTACAAGTGAAGCTTCTTCTGGTACAAAAAAGTCAATTAGCAACTGGAGGTATCATCTGCTTACCTCGAGATTAATCTTCTGCCATTGCGACAGTAACTCTGGATATTGTTCTCCCTGGTTTGGCATATTAAGTATTCGCAGCCCCCTCAGTACAATATGATGATCCAGACAGTATTGAAAATGTAAATGTTGTACCTGTAGGCGCTTTAAGCGAAGAAAATCCTTCTCTAGTCCATCTAACGCATGCTGTAATTTCTCCAGGTCTGTTGTCTCAACACTGGCGTCATCAACGCGCTCCATTCCATCTAAGTACCAGGAAGTAGTCTTCGAACGTTCCAAATACAATTCAAACTCTTGTGTAGCAACGCAGCAGATCCATGGTTTTCACCTCGGGGATCATACGCTAATTCAATATCTTCAGATACTTGCATTGCCTTGCCTCAAGTAATGGTGGTATAATAGAGATAAATCAGTAACAAAATCAAAAGCAGTCCCACCAGAACCCTGGATAAAAGTTCTTGCTCGTAAAAAGATAAAACTATAAACATAAAATGCAGAGAGCAGGAACGAAACAAGGTCTTCTTTCTTCAAAAACAGAATTTATTGCCAACTAAAAAACCGGTCAGGATAAGCGCGTTCACTCAACAGAGCTTCATTAGATCAACATTATACAGACCAGTTGCACTAGGAACATTAAGAGCATTTTCAAAAATCAAAGTACCCTATCACAAACTATGTCCAATTAAAACTAATTGATCTCACATTATACTATTAAAGTGACAGCAGTACATACACAAAAAAGAACAGAGCATATATATTAAAGGCATACTAAATGCAAGTAAAAACAGAAATACAAAAAACATCATGTTAAAAATTATCTATCGTGTTAAAAAATCACAAATCTACTTGAGATAAAATAAAAGAGCTACAAAAACTACCAAGGGGAAAGTGGAGTAGTAGACATCACACCAAAGAGAAGAATGTATACATACATGGGTCAGAAGGCATAGTAAGAGCAGAATAAAAAACGAAAACTAGAACTTAGTGTTCCTGCGTTTCTTAAGCATAGGTTTAATAGAGGCCCTTTCGCTGAGACCAAGTCCTCTATCTGCCCTTAGCCTAACAATCCACTGACTTTCCTTACTCTCGGTATGATTTCTGATGTCTCCTCCTCTAACATTAGGGGTAATGGCTTCAAGGGCTCTGAACTTGAAAACATGTTCATCTCCTAACTTGGAGATATGTTTAGCTAGTGCGTTATGTTCAGATTTCTTCTTAATGTCATACAAATGCTCTCTAATCCTTTCCCTGAACTGTCTATTAGTTTTCCCTACATAAAATGAACTACATTTCTGGCACACTGCCAGATAAACTATATTAGTAGTCCTACAATGGGCATATACTTTCGTCTCAAACTTTTGGTGTAGGTCAGGGTGCCAAAATTCTTTATTAGAGTCTATAAACGCACAATAATTACAATTTCCACATGGTTCTGTAAAGCCTGCATCTGCCATATTCCCCTTTTTCCTTGGATAGCACAACAATCTTTTGAGATTGTATTTATTTTTAAAAGTGAACTTAGGTTCCTCGCCTACTATATGCCGTAGTTCCTCATCTACGCATAGAATAGGCCAGTGTTTCTGTAGAATATTTCTAAGTACGTAGTGATCTGATGTGTATGGAGTGATGACCCTAACACTAGATATATCCCTTGGTGATAACTCAGCTCGAATAGTTTGTGGTCCAAAATATGGAGCTGCCCTACCTGATCTCAATTCTGATAAATTAGTCAGGTTACGCTCTATTTCATTACTATGATAGCCCCTATCAATAAGGCGTTCTCTAAGATGATTCAATTCATCCATAAAGCCTTTTTCTGTGGCATTAAGCCTAGATACCCTCATTCCTTGGCCTTTGATAATATTTCTGAAAATGTGTGGAGGGTGCATACTAGTCCTCATCAACAAGGTGTTATGATAACAAGGTTTTCTGTAGACACCTGTGTTAAAAGAGCCACATGCCAATTTCTCTATATATAAGTCGAGAAACAGTACCGTCTGTTTGGAATATTCAATCGTAAATTTTAAAAACCCTGTCAAGTTATTGAGCATAGTATGGAAGGATAATAAGGTATCCTCCCCTCCTCTCCACAAAAGGAACACATCGTCAACAAAACGACGATAAAAGATCACATGCTGCCTATATTCAGTACTCGGAAAAAGAACTTCACCTTCCCAATATGCCAAAACATATTGGCATAGCTATTAGCGCATGGGGTACCCATCGCTACGCCATCCTGCTGTTGATATAGATGGTCCTGAAAGAGAAAGATGTTGTTCTCTAAAATGACTTCCAGGAACAAGCCTATTAATTCTATTTGTACGACAGAGTAGTTGCTATGACTCTGAAGATAGTTAGAAATATACTCAATTCCTAAAACATTAGGTAGTACTGTGAATAGAGATTGTATGTCCATGGTAACTAGTATCAAATCTTGTTCTTCATGAGCATTCAAACAGTCATATAGTTCAAGCAAAAACTGTTTCGAATCTTTGAGTACTGTGTCATTTTTAGAGAGCACTGGTCTCAAATGTTTTTCAACATACACTGACAGATGCTCTGTTACCCACCCCTGCCCAGAGACTATAGGTCTCATAGGAGGCTTACTGGCATCCTTGTGTATCTTAGGAAGGCCTTGGATCTCAGGAATTGTAGGGGTAGTAATGTTAAGATAATCAAACAATTCTTTATCTATGGTCATACCCTGGAGCATATCTGACAATGAATTATAAACATGGTTAATAATACCAAATACCTCTTGCCATCCAATCTCCTTATAAAATCTATCATTAAGTAGGTCATACATAGCACTCTGGTAATAAGGTGTATCCATAATGACCACTTTACCGCCTTTATCGGCTGGTCTTATTATAATAGAATCAAGTGTTTGTAGTTGTTGTAAGCTTCTCCTCTCCTCAAAAGTGAGGTTACCTTTTCTTTTATGTATCAAATTCCTATCTCTACTAAAGTAGTCAAATAACTCATCTTCTGTCATTTTCAAATAAGCTTCTAGAAGGGGATGTTGAATAGGAATATAACTACTTAGACTTGACAGGGTTTTTAAAATTTACGATTGAATATTCCAAACAGAAGGTAGTGTTTCTCGACTTATATATAGAGAAATTGGCATGTGGCTCTTTTAACACAGGTGTCTACAGAAAACCTTGTTATCATAACACCTTGTTGATGAGGACTAGTATGCACCCTCCACACATTTTCAGGAATATTATCAAAGGCCAAGGAATGAGGGTATCTTGGCTTAATGCCACAGAAAAAGGCTTTATGGATGAATTGAATCATCTTAGAGAACGCCTTATTGATAGGGGCTATCATAGTAATGAAATAGAGCATAACCTGACTAATTTATCAGAGTTGAGATCAGGTAGGGCAGCTCCATATTTTGGACCACAAACTATTCGAGCTGAGTTATCATCAAGGGATATATCTAGTGTTAGGGTCATCACTCCATACACATCAGATCACTATGTACTTAGAAATATTCTACAGAAACACTGGCCTATTCTATGCGTAGATGAGGAACTACGGCATATAGTAGGCGAGGAACCTAAGTTCACTTTTAAAAATAAATACAATCTCAAAAGATTGTTGTGCTATCCAAGGAAAAGGGAGAATATGGCAGATGCAGGCTTTACAGAACCATGTGGAAATTGTAATTATTGTGCGTTTATAGACTCTAATAAAGAATTTTGGCACCCTGACCTACACCAAAAGTTTGAGACGAAAGTATATGCCCATTGTAGGACTACTAATATGGTTTATCTGGCAGTGTGCCAGAAATGTAGTTCATTTTATGTAGGGAAAACTAATAGACAGTTCAGGGAAAGGATTAGAGAGCATTTGTATGACATTAAGAAGAAATCTGAACATAACGCACTAGCTAAACATATCTCCAAGTTAGGAGATGAACATGTTTTCAAGTTCAGAGCCCTTGAAGCCATTACCCCTAATGTTAGAGGAGGAGACATCAGAAATCATACCGAGAGTAAGGAAAGTCAGTGGATTGTTAGGCTAAGGGCAGATAGAGGACTTGGTCTCAATGAAAGGGCCTCTATTAAACCTATGCTTAAGAAACGCAAGAACACTAAGTTCTAGTTTTCATTTTTTATTCTGCTCTTACTATGCCTTCTGACCCATGTATGTATACATTCTTCTCTTTGGTGTGATGTCTACTACTCCAATTTCCCCTTGGTAGTTTTTGTAGCTCTTTTATTTTATCTCAAGTAGATTTGTGATTTTTTAACACGATAGATAATTTTTAACATTATGTTTTTTGTATTTCTGTTTTTACTTGCATTTAGTATGCCTTTAATATATATGCTCTGTTCTTTTTTGTGTATGTACTGCTGTCACTTTAATAGTATAATGTGAGATCAATTAGTTTTAATTGGACATAGTTTGTGATAGGGTACTTTGATTTTTGAAAATGTTCTTAATGTTCCTAGTGCAACTGGTCTGTATAATGTTGATCTGATGAAGCTCTGTTGAGTGAAAGCGCTTATCCTGACCGGTTTTTTAGTTGGCAATAAATTCTGTTTTTGAAGAAAGAAGACCTTGTTTCGTTCCTGCTCTCTGCATTTTATGTTTATAGTTTTATCTTTTTACGAGCAAGAACGTTTATCCAGGGTTCTGGTGGGACTGCTTTTGATTTTGTATCTTAAAATACCACAAAGTCTACCGATCCAAGAAGTAAGCAATTTTAATGAAGCAGTACCTTGGCTTGCACAGCCTTCCAAGAGCTAAAACACTACAAAACACTCTTTACTTAAATACAGCATATTGCACAAGATAACTAATCAATTAAGAATACAATTTAAATCACATACTTCCAATTACATTCCTTGCTGAGTCCCTGAGGCTCCTAAGTACCATACGTTAAAATCAAGAGGGTTTCTTTTTTTAAAAGTTTATTTTTCAAGGACACACATTCTTCTATACCAACTTGCTATCTTTCCAGAACACAACCCCTAAGAGAATCAGGATCAGACTTTTGTGCTGTCATGAAGGAATGTAATTGGAAGTATGTGATTAAAATAGTATGCTTAATCAATTAATGGTCATGTGCAATATGCTGTATTAAAGTAAAAAGTGTTTTGTAGTGTTTTTACTCTTGGAAGGTGGTGCAAACCGAGGCGCTAAGTGTTTCATTAAAATTGCTTGCTTCTTGGATCGGTAGTCTTGGTGGTATTTTAAAATTTTATTTTTTGCCTTTTTTAAGTTGTATTTGCTGTAGGGTATCTTCCCTGTAGGTGTCCTGCTTCTCCATTACACAGATGTTTGCAGAATGTGTGTGTGTGTGTGTGTGTGTGTGTGTGTGTGTGTGTGTGTGTGTGTGTGTGTGTGTGTGTGTGTGTGTGTGTGTGTGTGTGTGTGCGTGCATGTGTGCGCGTGTGTGTGCGCGTGTGTGCATGATATATGTGGTCCTTTTGCCACAAACATGTGGATTTCTGGCAAATGATTGGACAATAATTGATGGTCGTTCTCAGAATGTAGAGAATCTGGCTGTGACATGGCAGAGCCCTCATAAAACAGCTCTGCTACAGTGTTACTGTATTCATACCCTTACTTTGTATGACCAAAATGTACACTCTGTCACTAAGGTTGGGCCTGTGTCCCACCATTAATAATGGCTATGACCTGAATTCCTGCTGTGGGGGGTTGTCAGATATGCTAGCCATAGTTCTCAAGTGATGAGGTACGAATGTTGACAAAACAGTGACCTGGCCAGAGTACATCAGGCAAAGGGTGTAGGGTATCTTCCCTGTAGGTGTCCTGCTTCTCCATTACACAGATGTTTGCAGAATGTGTGTGTGTGTGTGTGTGTGTGTGTGTGTGTGTGTGTGTGTGTGTGTGCGTGCGTGCATGTGTGCGCGTGTGTGTGCGCGTGTGTGCATGATATATGTGGTCCTTTTGCCACAAACATGTGGATTTCTGGCAAATGATTGGACAATAATTGATGGTCGTTCTCAGAATGTAGAGAATCTGGCTGTGACATGGCAGAGCCCTCATAAAACAGCTCTGCTACAGTGTTACTGTATTCATACCCTTACTTTGTATGACCAAAATGTACACTCTGTCACTAAGGTTGGGCCTGTGTCCCACCATTAATAATGGCTATGACCTGAATTCCTGCTGTGGGGGGTTGTCAGATATGCTAGCCATAGTTCTCAAGTGATGAGGTACGAATGTTGACAAAACAGTGACCTGGCCAGAGTACATCAGGCACAGTCAGGGACACCTTTATAATGTTTGAACTATTCCTGTGTGACATTCACAGACTGAGTGGAACAGAATGACAGTACATCATGTGATTTGACAGCTGTATCCACCTTTACTTACTGTCAATATGTCTAACACATAATCCAGTAGCATTTGTACAGGAGCTGACAATTGTAGGAGGGACTGAGAGGGCCAAAACTGTGATGTAATTCACAGCAGGCACAGTTGAGAGGCAGGCCTGTAACTGATGGACAGCATAATATCACCAACATGTCATTCCTAGATATGCACTACAGGCCTACTGTTGTAATCCGTATTCCCCATAACTACATCCTCCCATCTGCCTCCTATTATAGGGAGACTTGTATTACATACCTGGTAGAGTGATGTAATTCTTATGTGAACAAATCCTCAAGAAAAATGCTTCCTAAATTGCAGTCTGTCTTGCTAAAGCAAGTTACAGACCTGTTTTCCACAGGCAGTTGCTTGCTTTTTGTAGGTAATGCTCATTAATAGGTAATTGCCTGTGCATCAGTCCATGGCTCCGACTTGCTATTTTTATCCAGAATGGGTGGGTTGAACTATCATTAGGCAATGACATGGCAAAAATAATGCAATATGTAAGGCCCTCATGTAGGTCTTGGCCCCTTTCTTAGTCTGTGAGATGTACATTATTGAGGTGTGGAGACTACAGTATCGCAGAGGGTAGGTACAAAGACTATCCACTGCTGAGATTTATGAGACATGCCCACAGTTTTGTATGCTATGTTTGGCCATTATCAAATTACTTTGATTATCTGGCAGTTCATTATTAAACATTGTGGGTTGAGGTCAATAAGAGGGAAGAGACATGTGAGTGTCAGACATCATACCTGCCAGAATATGCATGCTGCTGCAGTAGTTGCTGGTCTATCAGCTCTGTATGTTTGTAGGGGCAGACTGTGACACATGTCTTTGTTGATTGACCTTTGCCCCCACACCATTATGTATGGGTGTTGTGTGGATCCTTTGTTCTAGGGGATTGTGAGGTATGGTAGGTCTGTAGCAGGTAGCTTAACATACAGCTACATACGTTTCAGGTTGCAGCTGCTGCTGTTTGCCTAGCACTCATAGTGGGTGTGTGAACATGTTGGAGGACAGCAAGCTATATGTGTCACTGAGGGAGCAGTATCAGCTCTGTCATTACAGCAGAGCCAGGGTGAGGGTTCCCATAACAGTCCAGTCAAGACATGTGCTTAAGGTACATCTGTTATATAACAGTGCCAATCAGAGAGTAGTAGTACCAATGATTATTTTGCATATGTGAGTTAAGAGACACGAATATTGACTGCGCCTCACCATTATTTACCTTTTACTATCCACGCTGGACCCTTGTACGTGTCTTAGCTCTAATTTAAGACTAGACTAGCTGTTCTTGGTTGTTTTCATCCTATTTGAAACAGCGCTTATGCGAGCGCACACTATTTAATGCAGTGCTCGTTTGGTATTGAGGCTGGTACCTTTTTATATCATTCCCATATTTTAATATGGTATAATAGTCCCACATTGGAAGTAATTGCTGTGCCAAGCTGTCGGAAGGTTTGCGGTCAGCTGGACTGCTTGTTAGAGTGCAGTACAACCAGTAGCGCTCATGTATTTTGGTCACCGTTACCTTAATTACTCTTCCCCTTGCTGAAGCGCAAGTTTTCTCCTGCTACTCTGTAACGAACCATTATAACATGGTTATGCCTACACTTTTTAATTTACTAGAGTGGCATCATGAGAACTAAGCTAGGTCCTCGCTTAGCAGGAATAAGTGGAATACTCTCCGTTAATTGATACTGTGGAAAGACTCTGCTCTAATTTTTTACTACCATTATCCATATAACCACATTATCAGTACCTATGCGACTGGAATATAGGCTGCTCTGTATTGATACTGTAACATTCTGGGAAATGAAGGATTAAACTACACCTGATCCTTAGGGTTCAACTGTATCTTGCCTTCCCCATTACAATTCAATCTATTGGGCGCGTTGGCAGCTTTATGGGATGGCATAATGCCTATATTTGTTCTAGGACTCTCTGGTATTTCACTCCTTTCTGTTATTACTGCAGTATCCTAGATATACCTGCATCCTACTAGCAGTCTTTTGAACTGCCCTGCATGATCTGTATTTAGATGGCTATTTGCAATGCTTAGCAATGTTTTGATTATTTCCTTTACCTGTCACTGCTTAGCAAATCAGTTTGCATCTCTGTCTAGAACTGGGTAGATGTATCTAACATATAACCTGAACCTGCATCTTTTTTAGACTTAGCAACTGTAGTATTCCTAAGTACGTTACCATTTTAGTAAGTGTATGTGTCTTTTTGGACTTAGCTTCTGTAGTATTCCAGAGTACAAAGTTATCTGTTTAGTAACTGTATATGTTAAAAGGGCTTTTTACCATGGTATTTTCTGTGTTGCTACCTTAACTGTATTAGCTCTATACTGATACACTGCTGGCATTACACTAAAATGTTACTTTTCTTTCTCTAACCTACTTAGCTTTCAAACTCCTTCCTGCATTATGACTGAGAATCTACCTGCCTGGTCAATAAGGACCCACTTCTAATTAATCCTGCTATCTCAACTGCATCCCTAGGATACTTTCATGCTAAACTCAAAGTCCCTCCTGCCAAAGGATTCAAGGAAGTACATTTTGACCCCACAACCAAACTGTTTACTGTATTGTTCCCTTATTAAGTTTTAATTATCTGGTGTCTGTATAAGACTCAGTCCTGAACCAGGAACCCAGCAGCCAGATCCTGCTCTCCCCCTATGTAGTAACTCCTCTCTTCCTTTGTAACTAAGAACTGAGTTACCTCTTACTTGACCTTCTCTACCCTACCAACTCACTTAAATCTACCTGCTGACCTCTAGGAAAGACCATTCACTTGCTTGTGTTATATCTCTCATTCCCCTCTCCAGTATCAAAACCCTCACTACTGTTTACTTTCATTCTCCCCTTTTCCCCCCTCCTCTCTGTATTTGACTTTCTAGTACTTACCCCTCTATTAGCTACATCCCCCTTTCCCCTCACCACTGTCCCATGTAACCTAACTATTGTAGTAGTTTCCTCACTCAACTGGAATTCCTAGAGCTCCTCTACTATCTCTTGCTGCTGATTGTCTCTGTGATTCTCATCCTTTACTTGCTCTAACCCGCTTTGTTTGCCCTGCGGGTTCACTCTGCTCCCCTACCCTACCCCCAATTCACACCCATCCCCAGTGCTCCCAAACTTATACCTCTCTAACCACTCCCCCATTTTAGCTCACCAGCCACACTCTACCCCCTCTGTATAGCTCAACCACTACCCATCCACCTATATCTTTAAATCACACACAAATTCTTTCTACTCTTCCTATCTGCTTTTACACTTCTACTTCCCAATTGTTCTTCCATATACAATCCCATCACTATGCCTCCATCTCTAACCTCAAACTATTTAAAACATATCCTCCTTTTTTACTTTTTCTTTACCTTATGCAACTCTACCTTCTAACCTCATATGAACAAATTAGACTCAAAGAACCATACATTTTTTCACTCAGCATACTAACCCATCTTCCAAAAACACATTCCATCCATTCTCAAACATTATAACTGAAGAGATGAACAGGATGAAAATAAAAAGCCGCTCGTACCAACCACAGTAATTTATTGTAAAACATAAAAGAACAAAGTTAAGCGCTTTCAACTGATAATCCAGTCTTCATCAGAACAAAATGGTGAAGAAAAAAACATAGTTTTATATAAACTCTAATTACCTAATTACATAAAAAGCGCGCCAAAAAATTAAAAGCTGTACAACATATTTGATGATGAAATTCAAATCTAATACATCACTAAAATGAATAAATAAATGGACATATATACACTATAAATATATCCTATGTTAACTCTAAATATAAAATACTGTATAAAATGCAAATTCTCACTCTTCAATTATGCTACATGAAACACTCATCAAGTGATACTAAATATTAAATAAAAACAAAACATTACTTCATAAAATACCATTTCATATGATTATAATGTCCTACTAACAAAATCTTATGCTAAAGCCAAAAAAGGTTTGATGCTGATATGATCATTTAAACCAGGGGGTCTAGTGGCATCAGTATAGATCTGACATTTGCTTTCCAACAATGCCAAAAGCATTTTCCAATTACCTCCACAGGGTGAACAGATGACCTGATCTATAATAGCAAATAAAAACCTATGTTCATTCCCTTTCTCTTAAGATATGTCTACATAAAGCATTATTGCTGTCCTGCTTCTGTATTTTATAATGATGTTCATAAATACGTTTTTTGAACTGACGTTCTGTTTTTCCTATATAATAAGCAGAGCAACGTATACAGGTTGCTATGTAGACCACTTGCTTAGTGTTATAATTCCCATATCTACACTTAATTATGGTATGATTGATGTCATCAAGATGAACTCTAGTAACTTCATTAATGTATCTACACTGATTACAAGAGCAGCACTTTAATGTACCCTTAAATCTGTCAGATCGTTGATTATTAGTGCCAGCTTTCTCTAATAATTTCTTCAAATTGGGTGCTGTCTTATAAACGCATCTGGGGATATTATCAAACTGCAGGCCCAGGTTGTGAGTAGTAATTACATCCCAGTGTCTCTGTAAAATCTCCTTAATGGCATGTACAAATGGGGTATAAGTCAAAACACAAACTCTATTGGACGTGTTATTTCCATAATTAAATTCCTTGGTCGTATTCCGCAAATCCATACAGTTATGGTCATAATTCCCCAATAATGGTGGATATTTATGTCCCCACTCCCTTAGAACATACTGGGTAATGTCCTTTAACATATATTCAGGATATCCATGATTAAAAAACAGATTGTATATGTTGGATATCTCTACCTCTAAAATCTCTTGTGTGGATGACATCCGGGCTGCTCTTATACATTGCCCTTTAACCACATTTCTAAAAATATGTGGAGGATGATTACTGGTAAACTGAATATAATCATTCGAAAATGTTGGTTTCCTATAGACTTTGGTGGCAAATCCATTGTCATAATGGCTAACCAAAACATCTAAATAAGCAATTTCCTTAATACTATAATTATGTGTAAATTTTAAAAATTCCGTAGTACCATTGAGAAATGTCACAAATTCGTCCATCTTATCCACAGGTGCCTTCCATAATATAAACAAATCGTCCAGATACCTAGCATAAAACTCTATATCAGGGTAGTATTGACTTTTGAAAAGATATTCTGACTCCCATGCCAACATAACTAAGTTCGCAAAAATGGGTGCACATGACGCTCCCATGGCAACTCCTTGTGTGTGTCTGAAGTACTCCCCCTGAAATGCTATATAATTATGGTCCAGTACTAAAGACATCATGTCACAAATCAAACATATCTTATCCCAACTATAGCCTGAATATTGTCTTAAACTATTGGCAAAAAATTCAAGACCTGTGTCCTTGGGGATGCAAGAAAACAGATCCACTACATCGATAGTTAGAACAATTAATTTTGAGTTCCATTTATCTTTCGTAAGTTTCCCTAAGAAAGCCCATGAGTCCTTTACAAGATGTGGAATGTCATTGTAAATGTGTTTTAACCATCTGTCAATCAGTGCCCCAATGTTGAACGTTTTGGATTTGGAACCAGACACAATGGGTCTGAATGGTGGGTTATCAATAGATTTATGAACCTTAGGAATCCCCACCATTCTAGCCAAAATTGGATAATCATTTTTTAAAAAAGAGTATAATTAATTTGTAATTCTGTTATCTATTAAATACTCTTCAATGGCCAAATCTATTCTCTTGTATCCAATATTGATCTGATTGATTGACACATTTTCATAATTACCTGAACCATGGAGAAGGTTATGGAGATGCAAATTGTACTCATGGGTGTAATAAACAACTACACCCCCCCCCCCTTGTCAGGCTTTATGATTCTAACGTCCTTATTTCGCATACATTTTTTAAGACATTCTCTTTCTTCAAATGTAAGATTGTCATGAATGGTCAGAAGGTTATTTTTCTTTTTCTTAGTTTTAATATTATGGTGTAACCAATAAATATTTTTACATACAAGATTCTCAAAGTTACTAAACTGTGGGTGGGAATTCGGAATATATGTACTTTTGTTTTTGAGTTCAGTTCCTCCCTCATAGTATTTAGAGGTTACACCTTTGTCAAATTGTATGGCAAGGTTTAATCTCCGACAAAATAACTTAATTTCTGTAATATTGTCCACCAAATTGTCCCCTGTAGTAGGTATGAATTTCATCCCCTTACTCATTAAATTGATGAAAGCCATATCAATTTCCAAATCCATATAACTGAATACATTAAATCCGTTATGTGTGGTCATAATATGCTGCTGCTGATGTGTACTCATATTAATAGTACTATGGTTAACCAAACCATTACTATTATTTAAACTTGTACTCATAAGTTCTATCTCACTCATAGGAATATTAGCATCTGCATATGTGCCAAGGAGAGAATGCCACATTGTACATTTATTTATTCATTTTAGTGATGTATTAGATTTGAATTTCATCATCAAATATGTTGTACAGCTTTTAATTTTAATTTTTTGGCGCGCTTTTTATGTAATTTAGTAATTAGAGTTTATATAAAACTCTGTTTTTTTCTTCACCATTTTGTTCTGATGAAGACTGGATTATCAGTTGAAAGCGCTTAACTTTGTTCTTTTACGTTTTACAATAAATTACTGTGGTTGGTACGAGCGGCTTTTTATTTTCATCCTGTTCATCTCTTCAGTTATATTGTTGTTGTGCGTACTCTTTTGTGGATTAGTTGCATTTAGTGAGATGGCGGGTCCCGAAGATAATCAGCAGGCTTCATTGTCCAATGATGAACCCAGTCATTTACGAGTTAATGATGAACTTTGTTATTTATGAGCTGATGTTTCGGCTCTACAGCATGAAGTACATAAACTGCTTACTTTAGTCACCAGTCTCGTGACTACAAGTAAAGTTTTGGAGAAGGAACGGTCTCCCACACCTGCTGTTATTGAAGCTGTTCATTCCCTTCCAGGTTGTAGCGAGTCCGCCCTTCCTGTCACTAGACAGTTATCAGCAGCGTTACACACTCCGGACCGAGACTATCCTGCACTACTCAGGGAAACGGATGGAGTGCATATTACAAACATAATTGATCTTCCAAAGGAACAGCTTGGTGAGCACTTTGAATGTTTTTGCTCACCTCCTAGCATAGATGAACGTTCTACGAGGAATGATTGGATATGTATATCACCCGCCCAGGACTTCACTTTTGATTTCAGTTTTAGTAGGGTACGACAAGAAGCTGAACAAACTGGGGCACGTTCCAAAGATAATATACCCGTAAAGACATACGGCAATAACAAATGTAAGGAGCATATTGCTTCCAAAGGTACTGTTTTACATAATGTTTCCAGTCTTCATAAAGGTTTTAATAATTATGCACGAAATGAATGTGCATTGCATGATTATAGTGTTGTTAACAATAATGGAAATTCCAAATGTGTACAGGAAGATTGTCTCATTGACCAGTTCTTAGGAGATAATTATGATGCTAATATTCCTATGAGTAAGATAGAACTTATGAGTACAGGTTTAAATAATAGTAATGGTTTGGTTAACCATAGTACTATTAATATGAGTACACATCAGCAGCAGCATATTATGACCACACATAACGGATTTAATGTATTCAATTATACGGATTTGGAAATTGATATGGCTTTCATCAATTTAATGAGTAAGGGGATGAAATTCATACCTACTACAGGGGACAATTTGGTGGACAATATTACAGAAATTAAGTTATTTTGTCGGAGATTAAACCTTGCCATACAATTTGACAAAGGTGTAGCCTCCAAATACTATGAGGGAGGAACTGAACTCAAAAACAAAAGTACATATATTCCGAATTTTCACCCACAGGTTAGTAACTTTGAGAATCTTGTATGTAAAGATATTTATTGGTTACACCATAATATTAAAACTAAGAAAAAGAAAAATAGCCTTCTGACCATTCATGACAATCTTACATTTGAAGAAAGAGAATGTCTTAACAAATTTATGCGAAATAAGGACATTAGAATCATGAAGCCTGACAAGGGGGGGGGGGTGTAGCTGTTTATTACACCCATGAGTACAATTTGCATCTCCATAACCTTCTCCATGGTTCAGGTAATGAAAATGCGTCAATCAATCAGATCAATATTGGATACAAGAGAATAGATTTGGCCATTGAAGAGTATTTAATAGATAACAGAATTACAAATGAATTATACTCTTTTTTAAAAAATGATTATCCAATTTTGGCTAGAATGGTGGGGATTCCTAAGGTTCATAAATCTATTGATAACCCACCATTCAGACCCATTGTGTCTGGTTCCAAATCCAAAACGTTCAACATTGGGGCACTGATTGACAGATGGTTAAAACACATTTACAATGACATTCCACATCTTGTAAAGGACTCATGGGCTTTCTTAGGGAAACTTACGAAAGATAAATGGAACTCAAAATTAATTTTTCTAACTATCGATGTAGCGGACCTGTTTTCTTGCATCCCCAAGGACACAGGTCTTGAATTTTTTGCCAATAGTTTAAGACAATATTCAGGCTATAGTTGGGATAAGATATGTTTGATTTGTGACATGATGTCTTTAGTACTGGACCATAATTATATAGCATTTCAGGGGGAGTACTTCAGACACACACAAGGAGTTGCCATGGGAGTGTCATGTGCACCCATTTTTGCGAACTTAGTTATGTTGGCATGGGAGTCAGAATATCTTTTCAAAAGTCAATACTACCCTGATATAGAGTTTTATGCTAGGTATCTGGACGATTTGTTTATATTATGGAAGGCACCTGTGGATAAGATGGACGAATTTGTGACATTTCTCAATGGTACTACGGAATTTTTAAAATTTACACATAATTATAGTATTAAGGAAATTGCTTATTTAGATGTTTTGGTTAGCCATTATGACAATGGATTTGCCACCAAAGTCTATAGGAAACCAACATTTTCGAATGATTATATTCAGTTTACCAGTAATCATCCTCCACATATTTTTAGAAATGTGGTTAAAGGGCAATGTATAAGAGCAGCCCGGATGTCATCCACACAAGAGATTTTAGAGGTAGAGATATCCAACATATACAATCTGTTTTTTAATCGTGGATATCCTGAATATATGTTAAAGGACATTACCCAGTATGTTCTAAGGGAGTGGGGACATAAATATCCACCATTATTGGGGAATTATGACCATAACAGTATGGATTTGCGGAATACGACCAAGGAATTTAATTTTGGAAATAACACGTCCAACAGAGTTTGTGTTTTGACTTATACCCCATTTGTACATGCCATTAAGGAGATTTTACAGAGACACTGGGATGTAATTACTACTCACAACCTGGGCCTGCAGTTTGATAATATCCCCAGATGCGTTTATAAGACAGCACCCAATTTGAAGAAATTATTAGAGAAAGCTGGCACTAATAATCAACGATCTGACAGATTTAAGGGTACATTAAAGTGCTGCTCTTGTAATCAGTGTAGATACATTAATGAAGTTACTAGAGTTCATCTGGATGACATCAATCATACCATAATTAAGTGTAGATATGGGAATTGTAACACTAAGCAAGTGGTCTACATAGCAACCTGTATACGTTGCTCTGCTTATTATATAGGAAAAACAGAATGTCAGTTCAAAAAACGTATTTATGAACATCATTATAAAATACAGAAGCAGGACAGCAATAATGCTTTATGTAGACATATCTTAAGAGAAAGGGAATGAACATAGGTTTTTATTTGCTATTATAGATCAGGTCATCTGTTCACCCTGTGGAGGTAATTGGAAAATGCTTTTGGCATTGTTGGAAAGCAAATGGCAGATCTATACTGATGCCACTAGACCCCCTGGTTTAAATGATCATATCAGCATCAAACCTTTTTTGGCTTTAGCATAAGATTTTGTTAGTAGGACATTATAATCATATGAAATGGTATTTTATGAAGTAATGTTTTGTATTTATTTAATATTTAGTATCACTTGATGAGTGTTTCATGTAGCATAATTGAAGAGTGAGAATTTGCATTTTATACAGTATTTTATATTTAGAGTTAACATAGGATATATTTATAGTGTATATATGTCCATTTATTTATTCATTTTAGTGATGTATTAGATTTGAATTTCATCATCAAATATGTTGTACAGCTTTTAATTTTTTGGCGCGCTTTTTATGTAATTAAGTAATTAGAGTTTATATAAAACTATGTTTTTTTCTTCACCATTTTGTTCTGATGAAGACTGGATTATCAGTTGAAAGCGCTTAACTTTGTTCTTTTATGTTTTACAATAAATTACTGTGGTTGGTACGAGCGGCTTTTTATTTTCATCCTGTTCATCTCTTCAGTTATATTGTTGTTGTGCATTCTCAAACATTGTTTCTTCTCCCAAATAACTTCTTGCAACATTTCATAGGAAATTCCACATTTCTTACACTAATCACATATACAGAAAATCTTTACACATTTTCACCAAACCCTTTAACCTAAAAATAAGATTACTTCTCTCACTTCTAGCAGGTGACATTCATCCCAGCCCTGTCCCAAATAACACTGCTACTATAAACCCCCTCTGTCCTCCACCCTCATACTCAAACTTATCCTTCAAACCCCCAAACTCCCTCTCTATAGTTCACCTTAACCATCTGCAGCATTAATAATAAAATTGCCCACCTCCATGCACTGCTAGACATACACTCATTTGACATCTTTTGCCTGTCTGAAACCTGGCTCAAACCAACAACCTAAAACAGGGAGATTACTCCCCCTGGCTATAACATTTTTAGACTAGATCCCAAAGCCAAAAAGGGTGGTGGGATAGCAATTCTTTATAAAACCGGATTGCAAATTACTGTCATCCATGAAAAATCTCCCTCTGTAAGTAATGCCAAAATCCTTATCTCCAAACTCAAGCTTAATTCCCAAAAATCCATCTATATAATCTGCACCTACCTGCCCCCTGGAAATAACATTAGTACCCTAGAAGAGATCCTTAGCTGGCTCGCTATTCAATTCCCACAAGAAACCATAGTCCTGGGTGATGTCAATATAGACTGGAAAACCTGCACCACTCTACACCCCCCTCCCTCCTAAATCTTCATGTTTTTTCTCAAACCATTCATGACCCAACTAGAACTAACAAATCTAACAACAAAGAAAGTATATTAGATGGGATTCTGATAAATAGTCACCAACATACTTATACAGTAGGGACACTACCAGATGATTTAAGTGACCATGCTCTTACTTACCTAATCAGACATAAAACTGCTACCCCTAAGCTAACTAAATACAAAATGGTCAGAAAGCTTCCTAGCAGAACTCAATGCTTGCAACTGGTCCCCTCAAACTACTGCCTCTTGATGATGCTGTAGCTTACTTCAACTCCAAGTTCCTTTCTATTCTAAACTCTCATACTCCCTTAAGATCTATTAGAATAAGCTCAAAACCTGCCCCTTGGCTCTAAAAAGATACACGGTGGGTTCCGGCGTGTAGCTCGCAAGGCTTCTGTCAACATCTGACAACAAAATAAATAAATAATTAAATAAATGCATTCCTTGAATGAGAATAAGGAATGTGTTACACATCCAGTACAGCTGTCTCTGCTTGAATACAGCCGGACAGCTGTCTGTAAGGATTGCCACCAGGTATAATATTTCCGTTCATAGTTTACAGCTGCAGCAGCTATGCTTTTCAGCCATATTGCACTATGGCATATGCTGCTGCAGCCATTTGGCTTTGGCGATGTAGCTCGCAGGGAAATGTCTTGCAAGCTACACACTGGAACCCATAGACGGCATAAAATTATCCTGAAAAACAAACTCTGGACCAAGTACGATAGCACTAAAGATCCCACTGACTAACTTAACTTTAGACAAATCAAAAACTCCACCAAAAAAGCAGTACTTCTAGATAAAAGAAACTACTACTGCCCTTTACAACAAACTAACCAACAAAATCCACAAACGTTCTGGGCAGGAATAAATAGTATCTTAAAACCTGGCCACTCTGACACCCATAGGCACTTCCCAAAATAACCCTAAACAAACCGCTGATGCCTTCAATACATTCTGTACTGAAACTGTCCAGTCTCTTGCTAATCAATTATCCCCCGATATCACCTCTCAGTCCACCTTCCCTAACACTTCTATTCCCACGTTTCAACTGCAACCAGCACCTACATCACTTATCTATTCTCTTCTCCACAAACTTAAAGCCTCCTCTCCATCTGCTGACCTTCTGCCTGCTCAGTATCTAAAAACTGCAGCCAAACCACTAGCCTATCCCATTTCCATTCTGATTAACAGAACCATTGTTGAAGGCTGTATTCCTTCTGTCTGGAAGATTTCACATATCATTCCCCTGCATAAAAGTGGAAATTCAACAGAACTCTCAAACTACCGACCCATAGCCCTACTCTCCGACCTGGCTAAAATCATGGAAAAATGCCTACAAAAACAACTTCTTAATCACCTGTTGAATAACAACCTACTTGCTGACTGTCAACATGGCTTCAGACCTTTCCACAGCACCACTTCAGCCCTCCTTTCCTTTACTGACTGTATCAACAAAAATCGAAATAATAATATCCTTACCTCTGTTCTCTTTATTGACCTATCCAAAGCCTTCAATATGATCAATCACCAAATACTCTTAAATTTACTTAAAACATTCTCACTAGACTCAAGAGCTATAATGTGGTTCCACTCCTATCTTCATAACAGACAACAGGCAGTGCTCTGGCACAGTAACTTATCCAACCATCTGCCCATTACCCTCGGAGTATTACAAGGTTCTATACTTGACCCCCTTCAGTTTTCTATTTTTATTAATGATCTTCATACCAGTATTTCCTCTGCAACCTATATACAATATGCTGATGATTCTACTTTGATTTGTTCTGCTTCTTCCCCCTCCAAACTGCACTTTATCACCCAACAGACTTTCCAAACTGTTGAAACCTGGTTCCTAAAATGATACTTAATCCTAAACCCCAAGAAAGCCAAACTGTTACTGTTCTCCCCCACCCAACAGTCCTCTCCTCTCACCTTTTCTGTCTTGTCTTGTAATGGCACTAACATATCACCTGACCCCACTACCAGGCTCCTCGGAGTAGAGATAGACAATAACCTATGCTTTGACTATCACATCAACAACACCATAAAATTAGTTAACAGAAAACTAGGCTCCCTGTATAGAATTAAAACATTCCTCACGCCACTTACCAAAACCTCCATTGCCCATACCCATCTGATTTCTTCCCTCTTTTATGCCTCCCCTATTTACACATACCTGTCCAAATCTAACCTCTGCAAACTGGCTGTTGCCTATAACAGTATTGCCAGATTTGCCTCTGGCTCTACTTTTAGAACCCACCACTGCATAAACTTAAAGCAATTAGGATGGCTTGAGCTACAAAATCTGATCTTATATCACTAGCTCTCCTTAGCCCAAAAATCCTCTACAAACTCACTAACGCCCCTATACTCACCCTCTCTTATCACTCCTTACTGCAACCTTAAAAGCTTACATTCTTCTAACAAACTTCTTATATCAACTTGCAAATCCAATAACTTGGCAGGCAATTCCTTGTTCTCAAACACAATAGGCAAAGCCTGGAACTTTCTTCCTGACGACCTCACTGCTATCTCTTCTTTTCCCTGTTTCAAATCCCAACTCAGACCTCACCTCAAAACTCACTGGCTCTGCCCCTGCACTAACCCTGACTAGCTTTCGATGTGCTACTAGTACTTTCTATTTTCCTTCATACAAATCTTACACTAAATCTTTTCTATTGTCATGCGTAATTTTTATACCCTTTGTCTGTAATTAATTTCTAATTGTTGCTTATGTAAGAACATGCTAATGCTAATACTATTATATTTTTTCTCAATGAACTAAATTTGTAAATTCTGATATTAATGTCTGTATGTGGAGCTTTTCTACCCAGGCCTCTGCTGAAAATGGACATATATCCAGCTCAGGGGTGTAGCCAGGATTTTCAAATTTGTACTCACAACTCCCAGACTGCTGCCTCCTCAACAAGCCACACCCACATCAACACTGCTGACCAAGCCACGCCCCCTTTATATTGCTGATCTCTGAACAGATCACTTGGAAGTATATGCCAGGATAGTAATTACATGATGCATGAACATTTTCATTACAAAGGTACATCTTCTGTAAGTCAAAAAACAAAATACCTTTCCATTTACACTAGGACAGATCAGTTTACCCCCCCCAAGATTACTCTTCTTCCCCTTGCAGCCCCTAACCCCTGTAGTGGCTCATAACACTTCCAGTGATGCTGCTGACTAAAGGACTGTCAGGGTCTAGGCATCACATGCTCCTCAGTGTTGTGGTCCGTAGGTACAACATTTAGTGCTCTCCCTAGGTAACATCCAAGCTATGAGCCACAACTACCTCCATTTCACCAGCATGGGTCACCTGACAATGCATGATCACTCCTATGGCCTACAGTCACACTAAGCCTTTTGGAATGGTAAACCTTACATTCCCAACAGCAAATACATTTTAGCTGGGCTAAGTCATACTGCCACTGACAATTAATGAAGATGTGTACCCATGGGGAGTCAATCAACCAAAAAGTAAAGCAGTTGAAATTTAAATCCTTACTACCCTGCTTACATTCTGCGAATCTCAAGCCTTTGCTGAAAGGAAATTGGTTAAAGCAAGAAAATTACCCTAGGCTCCAGAACTGGTGGGACTGTTTACTGTCACATGCTCTAGGCACTTGTTTGGAGCTTTTTCTAGTCTTGTGCTCCAGTGATAGTCTGAACAAAATTATTGAAAAGAAAAGAAATTCAAGGAAGAAATACCATGGCCAATACTAGGAACTACAATACCGAGAAGGGTATGAAACCCCTCAAACTAAATAAGTAACTCAGAAATCTTATCAAGCCCACCAAAGCCAGATGTGAGGCAGAAATATCCTCAAAGATAAAAGATAATGACAAGGTCTTCATCAGCTTTGTTCACAACCTCAAAGGTAACATGACAGCGTGCTGAACAAATTGTAAATGGAACCACTTAAAAGGAATCAGAGGATACAGCAAACCTGCTGGCTGATAAATCTAATTCCAGTTTCACCCCTTCTTCCCCTCAATACCTTTCAGAAGACACCCTCGACCATACATCCTCTGGCTATCACTAGCAAACAAGTCTTCAATGCACTCTCCAAGTCAAAGAATACCACCTCAATAGGCCCTGATAATATCCTGGGATACCTCTTAGATAGCATGAAACATGAGGTATCAAGCACTCTAAAATCACTGTTCAACATTAGCCTAGTAATTGGCTTCACACTTAGTGAATGGAGGACTGCAGTAGTTAATCCTTAGCACAAGGTTTGGCCTTCTACTGACTTGGATAACCACAGACCATAAGTCTAACTGGTCTTGTACGTAAACGCATGGAAAGAATTATCATAGATATTTTAAATAAAGACCCAGGGTACCTATTTTCTTATTTACTTCTACAGTTATTACAGATATTGAAATAAAATAGCACAAGCACCGATAGCCATTTGCTAAATACATTCTC